>NW_027185852.1:907627-939544 GCF_028583685.1 Petaurus breviceps papuanus | reverse complement strand
CTCTCTCTCTCTCTCTCTCTCTCTCTCTCTCTTTCTCTCTCTCTCTCTCTGTATCTTTATTTTTTATGAACAGATGTATATCTATGCATATATGTATATATAAACTTATGCACACCTGTATGAACATTTATTTAGTACATGATATGTTATTAAACGTATAATGATATGCCATTTATCCTCATATGTTCACAAAAAAATTACTTTGGAGAAATTCTCATATTCAGAGGAAATGATCTATGTGTGTGTATCTGTCTCTGTCTCTCTTTATATATCTCCCTCTCTCTGTCTCTCTTTATATCTCTCTGTCTCTCCCTCTCTCTCCCTTCATGTTTCTCAAGCATTATTCATGAATTATTGAATATCCTATTTGTTCAAATCATAGAGAGCAGTAGGTTGGGTATTTAAGAGGACAAGTGAAGGCCCCCAGATCATTCAGTGTTTTAAAGATTAGCTTCCATCTTCAACCACACCAAAGCAATTTGTTTAGGGTAAGTAATAATAATAAATAAATGAAATAAAATATATTAAATGAAATAGAAAACTAAATAAAAATAGGTGTAAGAAATGTGGACTGAAGAGGGTTAGTTTCTGGACAGAAATGTATTTCTATTAGACAAGTTAAACCTTCACTAAGTTGTCTCAGAAAGCTCTGCTTAGCAGTAGCTGGGGCATAGGAGAGAAGGAGCAGATGTTTGTTGACTTGAGTTGAATTGGAGTTGAAAGATGGATGAAGGCATGGGAAGGTTAGGAGCTTTCTAGCTCATCTTGGACCCTGGGCCCCAAGTCTTTCTATGTTGGTAGAGTATAACAGATCTTATGGGGGAAGAAGGGGAACAAGGAATGGAAGGAGGGAGGGAGAGAGGAAAGAAGGAAGGAATGAAGGAAGTAACGAAGGAAGGAAGGAACAAAGGAAGGAATGAAGGAAGGAATGAACGAAGGAAGGAACAAAGGAACGAAGGAATGAAGGAACAAAGGAAGAAAGGAAGGAAGGGAGGGAGGAGGAAGGGAAGAAGAAAGGAAGGAAAGGAAGAAGGAAGGAGGGAAGGAGACAAGAAACAAGCATTTATTAAGCATCTTCTATCACTATGCTAAATGCTTTACAAATATTTAATTTGGGCTTAAAAGCCACCCTGAGACATAGGTGATATTATTACCCTCTTCTTACAACTGAGGAAACCGAGGCAGACAGAAATCAAATGTCTATACATGGTCACACCACTAGCAAGTGGCCATATTTTAATTCAAGTCTTCCTGATTCCAAAGCCAACACACAATACACTGCAACTCCAAGCTTATGCTCCATGGACATGGACTTTTCAAATACATAATTTTTTTTTCAAGAAAATGAAGAGTTACCAGAGTAGGACTTTAGCATGAATTATATGTTTATGGGAGTTACATTTGATTACAGCTGACTAAATGCATGACTGACTTCTACCTTCTTCAGATATGATCTACTGAATGATGTGCAAGCAAGATCTGAGTTCAAATTCTGCCTGTGAACATAGCTAGCTATGTGACCTTGGGAAACACACTTAAGCTCTCCTTTCACAGTCAGTTTTCTTATCTATAAAATGGTGAGAGACACACCTGCAAATGCACACACATACACACATGTTCACATTCACATACATATGCACGCATACATGCATATCCTTCAGAATGATCCTTGGAGGTCAGTGCTATGGAATTAAATCTCTTTCTCTAACCCTAACCCTCTGCCATAGATATCCACATCCGTCTATAGCCATGCCTTCCTTAGAAGTGGTAAATGTGTGGGTGGGTGTGTATATATCATTACACCTATCATTTCATTCCTACATGGAACCTCTCTCCTGATTCAAATGAGCAGAACGTCCCCCAACTCCCCAGAGAATTCCCTGGGACGTCGGGAGGCTCAGTGACGTCCCGTTGGTCACACAAGTAGGATGCATGAGACTTGGGCCTGCCCCCATGTCCTCCTGGTTCTGAGGGCTGGTCTCTCCACCAGAGCCTACTGCTGCTATAACAAGAGTAAAGATGATAATAAGTAATAGAATAAGACATTAAACATTTTAACATTATTATTGAAAATTATGCATTGGAGGAAATATTAGGAAAGTCTAAGTTGAAGTCTTTTTTTTGAGGACAAAGGCTATATGTGTGTGTATGTATATAAAATAATTTATATAATAATATAAATATTACATATAATGATATCATTTTGAAGGGACCATGCTCCTTTTTTCCCTCTGGAAAGTCCTTCCTTGAGGTTTTGGGCTATGTTTTTTAGGTATTAGAAGTGAGCTCCTCTACCAAGGTCTAGGACAGCTTCTTCCTGAGCACATCAGACAGCAGAAGCCATCCCATTACCCACAATACTCCGGTTAATAAAGTCATTCTCATATGCTCCACATCTCTTTGTTTATCTCGGCATAAACAGACAAGAACGATTGACTGTTGGGGAGCTGCTTAACTTTTGCAAGTGTAGCATAATTATGAGCGAATTGATAAGTAATGAAAACATTAAGTGTTGTGTAAAGATTATGACTCCAGTGCCTGCTAGGGCAATTAAATTTGATGTTTGTTTCTCTGTCTTGCAGTGAATAATGATTTGGTATCCCCTGTGAATGAGGAAACACTGATTGATAACAATGGGGAAACAGTTCTGATGGCCAATACAATTCCTTATTAAATGTGTGACAAACTGACTCATTTCACAATTAAGGTGATTGGGTGGGAGCACTGGGAAGCTGTCAAGATGAGATCAATGGCAGCCTATAATGAATGCTACCAAGATGGACTTTTTTTTTGAAATTTGGCTGTGATTTGATTAACATATAATCATGACTGGAATAATTAAGGTCACAGCTTTATGATGGGATCCAAAGAGTCATAGGACACGACTCACTTGACAGGAAAAAAAAGCACAATAAAATGAAAGCAATTTTTTTCCCTCCCTGAGGAGGGGGGCGGGAGATGGAAAATGCATTGGTTTCTACCTCATTGGTACTTGTGGAGTATTTCTGTATTTTTATTCCATTTTTAATTTTGGCCGTATGTCTTGATCAAATGGAATGAAAGATCTGAAGCTGGAATCAACCAAGTCCCATTTTTCAGATAAGGCACGTGAGAGTCTGGTTACTCCCATCCCTTGCCCTCTGCTTCCCTCACACACTCTGCTATCCAAGCTAAACAGCTTCTTTCTGTTACTCCTGCTCTCAGTTTCCATGCCCTAGCATGGGATAGCCTTTGGGTATAGAATGCCACCCCTCAGCAGCTCTCCATGAGATTCCTTCTTTGCCTTTTTTTTTTAATTAGACAGAGCTTAAGTGCCACTTTCTACATGAAACCTTTCCATACCCCCCCCCAAATAAAACTTTCTAGTGCCATCCCTCTCAAGCTCTTATGTTTCATGATTATTTTTATATTTTTTTATTCTGTCAGTCACCTAGCAGTTATTAAGACAAATTATATATCAGGCACTCTGCTAAGGCCTATTGTTATTTGCTCTGAATACATGCATTCATACTCACATATGTATGTGTTTCTGTGTGTATACACACGGAGAGACAGATGGAAGGACGGACAGACAGACAGACAGACAGACAGATAGATAAAAAGATAGATAGATAGATAGATAGATAGATAGATAGATAGATAGATAGATAGATAGATAGATAGATAGATGGATAGATGGATGGATGGATGATGGATGGATGGTTGAATAGAGAGATAGAATATTCATATTAGAATGTAAGCTTCTTACAAATTGTGATTGTTTCATTCCTCGTACCAGTATAGTAGCTGGTAAGATATAAGTCCTTAATGAGTACCTTCTAACTGATTGGTTGATTTGCCCAGAGTTACACGCATCATCAATGGCAGGGGCAGGATTTAAACCTAAGTCTTCTGACTGAAAATGGCTCTTTCCACTGTCTGATAAAAAAGATGAATCACAGTTTTGGTGGAATTTGAAGGCTTACAGAGTAGTTCCCCTAGAGTACTGGAGAGGTAGGCAATGATAATCACACACTTCTTTAAACTGACATTGATAAAGCATTTCAGAGTTTGAAAAGTACTTTACCCACTTTATGCTCACAACATCATGATGGCCATAGATAATACATTATTCCCATTTATAGATGAGGAAACTGAGACTCAGAAAGGGGGATTTGCCCAGGATCATGCAACCAAGAAAGATCAGATATGATATTTTGTTTTAGTTATATTTTATTCCAAGTCTAAATTCTCTTCATTATTTCTGTGGAAAGATACCCAAATTCTTTTTTTTAACCTTTGGTTAGATCATGTCAATCTCAATTGACAAGGGGGGAGCTGTGGCCATGGTAAAATCAGCAACACTCTTCAGCCCCCAAAGAAGTGCCTACTAATCATGCCAGATATCAGTGTAGCCTCAAGAGCCTGGAGTCCCATTAGAGGGATCTGTTTGTTACCTGCATGCAGGTAAGGAGGCAGCTCACAGAGCGGACAGTCTGAATCTTAAGTAAGATAAGGAAAAATGAAAAACAGAAGAAAAACTGAAGTTGCAGCAGTGAAGGAAGGTCTTAGTGTAGCGTAAAGACCCAATGCCCATTTCTGCTCTTGGGTTTGGATCACAATCTTGCTTCAGATACTTAGTACTTCTGGGATTATAAGCAAGCCGCATGGCTTCTCAGAGCCTCTGTTCATCTGTAGAATGGGCACAATGTTTATAACCTACTTCACAGGGTAATTGGGAAGAGAGTTTGGCTCTAAAGACGTACAGCTTAGAGCGCTCCAGAACTATGGGCATCCTTGGAGTCATCTGATCAGTGATGGTCGCAGTTGGCATTTGGAAGGTGTGTAGATCATTTGGCACATGGCATCCCTACAACTCTGGCAAGTAGGCCCTATTATTATTCCCATTTGGGGATGAGCGGACTGAAGCACAGCAAGGTTAAGTGACCTGCCCAGGATCACACAGCTAATAAGGATCAGAGGTCAGATTCACACTCAAGTCTCCCTATTCCAGTCACTGTGTGGGTGTCACCTCACTACCTCATCACATCACACCTGAAGCCTCAGTTTCTTCCCCTCTAAAACGAGGAGACTGGACTGAGTAAGGTTCTTTCCAGTTTAAAGTTTTCCATCTAAGTTTTTCTGTTAAATTCTAGTCTAATCCATGATTCCCTTAACCCAAGTCACTCCTCCTTCCCTGGACCTCTTTGCTCATCCATAAAATCAAGGTGTCAGCTGCAGTAAAGCCTCTTTCTTTTCCAGATCTTTGATCCAGTACCTGGTGTGGGTTAATCTTAATGAAATTAATGTGCACTTTCACTGCATCGAGGAAAATATCTGTGGAAATGTGGGTAATCGCCATTGAGACTCTCGCTTTCAAAAGTCATTCCTCCCCCAGACTAGTTTGCCTCCCTTCCATCTCCGCAGCACAACAGCCAGGCACAGGCTTTTCCGCCAGCCTCTGGGGTGGCCAACCACCCTACACTAGGGCTTCTTTTGCTTCTCACAGTAACCCTGTGATGGGCACGATGCAAACATCCTTCCCTTGAGGAAAGACACATATAGCAGGTCTCCCGGAGACTGAGGAACTTTTTCCAAGTCACATCTGACTTAGGATATGGGTTCAGATCTGCTGATCTGAGATCAAGTGTGTTAGGAATCCAGGTCAAAAGCTAGGAGGGACCTCAGAGGCCAACTTATCCAACCCCCTCATTTATACACAACAAAACCCAGAGTCAGAGAGCTTTAAGGACCTGCCTGAAGTCCAGTATGTTCCCCACTTTGACATTAAGATAGTTTGCTTACGGAGAGAGAAGACAAAGCTCTTACTGAATCAAAATTCCCTTTTGAAATCTTAGAAAGATATTTACCAATTAATCAATGATCAGGTCTTTGTTAAGCAGCTACTGATTCAAGGCACTGTGCTGGGGCTTTGGAGCAATGGCACACAGATTATTAGAGTCCTGGCCCTCAAAGACTAAATAGCAGGCACCGAGAGCCTCCAAAGCCAGGGGAAGGAGAGGAATAAGGAGAGTCTTCACAGAGAAGGTGAAATGAGCTATGTTTGAAGGGATCAGAAATTCTGAGAGGAGGAGACATGGCCTCTAAGCATGGGAGGCACAGGGAGAGGCAGGAGATGGGATTTGGGGGGAAGCACAGCATAGGGAAACACATTAAAATTAGAAACAGAACATTTCCCAAAGTCACAAGGTGGGAATTCTCATTTTAAAAGACAAATTAGTTAGCTTACTAATTCTGAAAATTGTTTTATATTACTACAAGACAATATTTACAATAACTGCCACTCTCTTTCTTTGGCCACAATGAACCATCTGGCAAATCAAACATAATTAGGTCATCTTTCGGGAATGTGCTTCTGATCGGCAAAGCAAATACTAAGAATCAAGGAGCCAAGATTCATGGCTCCACAGAATTCAGTTCCAATTTCATTTTGGGAAATATCTTTATTTCTAAGGCCCGTGACACTTCTTTGGTGGTGGGGGCCGGGTGGGGGTTGGAGGGGGGGGACACAAGGCCCTTTACATTCCACTCTGACGCACACAGAAGCGAGGACCTGTGGGGCTTGATCAAAATGCATCTGCAAGAGTAGCAGCTTTAAAGCTGAGGCCCTGATTCCCTCAGTGTGCATGCCTTCATGTAATGTGACGTGCGGGGAGATGTGCACATATATGCTGGCAAACCACCCAAGTGGCCCAGTGTAGAGAGCGCTGGGCGTGGGATCAGGAAGACGCATCTTCATGAGATCAAATCCAGTCTCAGATTCTTATTAACTATGTGACCCTGGGTAAGGCACCTAACCCATTTTGCCTCATGTCCTCAACTATAAAATGAGCTGGAGAAGGAAACAGCAAACCACTCCACTGTATACCAAGAGAATCTCATAACGAATCATGCAAAGTCAGACAGGACTGAAATGACTGAACAGCAGCCACTGCCGATGTGTAAGAAGTGCAGCCTAGACCTCAGATAATTGCTGAGCAGCAGATCAGAGGTGATTAGGTGCAGCAGTGGATAAAGCTTTGGTTTTAAAAGTCTAGAAGAAACGTGTTCGAATCATATTTCAGGCATTTATTACTTGTATGACCCTAAGCAAGTCACTTCACCTGTCTGCCCATTTCCTCATCTGTAAATTGATGATAATAATCGCACCGACCTTGCATGTTGTTGTAGTAATTGAAATACTCGCACTAAAGTACTTTGTAATCTAGCTTTTCTTCTGAAAGGAGTAATATATTTATGAGAAAACTAGGTTCCCCTCCTTGGTCCCCACCTTTTGGGGGTGGGATAGTGGGGACTCCTCTATGAGTGTGGGCTTGAGGACTATTGATTGGGAAGGATCAAGGGTCTTCTAGGTCCTTTAGCCAACCCCAGGGAGATGAAGAAGCGGACCAAGGGCACGGAAGTAAAAAGCATCCAAGGCAGAATGGACAAGATCACTGCGAAGGTCCCTTCCCAGGCTCCATGTCTATGGCTCTGGTCATGGCAGCCACTTCACCATGGCACAACTCAGTTTTTCCACCTGAAAAGTCAGTGGTCCCGTGCCTGCATTACGTCTCTCAAGTCTATCAGGAAGTGACTTCTTTTTAGACTGTGAAATATGCTAGATAAATATAAATTATTAGGAGCATTTTAAATCATCCCAAGCTCTTCTGAGCACAATCAAATACAAGCATACAATTCACTGGAGTGAAGAAAAATCTACTAAACAGAGACAGAATACAACATTATAGCGAGACAGCATTGTCATACTCTGGACACTAGCCAGAGGAGCGCAGCAACCGCAAGGGAGAGAACCTTGGGGATGCATCGCACGAGTGCCAGGTGAAGGGACTGGGACAGCTGCGTCCGGTGCAGGGAACATTTCTGGCTTTCGTACACCTGAAGGCCTGTCTTGGCAGAGGGCTTGGACTTGTTCTGTTTGGGCACAGTGGACAGACTTGGGGGGGGGCGGTATTGCCAAGAGGTAGATTTCAGCTTCCTGTCAGTAGAGATGCCCTGCCACTTGGAGTCATCCCAAAGTGGAACGGGCTGTTTCAAGAGCTGCCAGCTTCCCCCTCGTTGTGGGTCCCACGTGGTGCGGTGAGAGGAGCTCAGAATGTAGAGCACTGTCCTTGGAGTCTTGGGACCCACTTTTGGATCCGTAGTCTACCTTTATTGTCTGTGTGTCCTTAGGCAAATCTCTTGGGTCTCACTTTCCTCCACTATAAAGAGTGACACAATTTTCTTGTGAAATAAGTTGGAGAACCAATTTCCTGCTCTGGTTTTGGAGCATAGGCAATTGTCCTGTAGCTCTTTCCAAACTGCTAAGGAGGAAACAAACTGTTGGCTGACTGTATCACTGGATTTGGAACCTATTAAAAAGGTGCTGGCCAACTAGGATTGGTGCCCCAGGCGCTTTCCATGCTTGTGGCCATTGGAGAAGGAGAATAAGCTGCTGAGGGCCTCCAGATGGAGGACAAGCCTCAGGCACCTTCTTATCTGAGTGCTTCCATCACTGCAGTATCAAGGCTTATCTGCTCTCAGGTGAAGGAGATAGGTGATGAGGGTTAGGAAGAATTGGAGGAATGCAAATTAAAGGAATTCTGAAGTTAGAGCAAGGATTCCATATCAGACATGGATTGCACTAATTGTCCCTTCCAAGTAGAAGCTGCCATGATTCTATGAAAGAGGAGGAGGTCAGCGATCTTTCTCCAATTTACAGCTGACATAGCTGGTTCCTTTTCAGTAGGACAAGACTAATTAATGTGGAAGAAGAAAGCAGGAGAGAGCACAGCAAGGGGAGGGACAGGATCTCACCAGCAACACATTTGTCAGCAGAATAAGCCTTGGAGATGGGAGAGAATGGGGGTGCAAGGAAGGGTAGAGGGAAAAATCCAAGTCAGACTGAAGAGGGAAACGTGGCGGGTTTATTGGGGGAAAGACCTGGAGTGCAGCTAGGAGTCTTTCAGCGAGAAGGAGTGTTTCAAGAAGAAAAGTTCCGATGTCATTTAGGAGGAAGGAGAGGAGAAGCTGCCATTTCCTGTAAAAGAAGGCTCAGCATCTTCTGAGATATCCTGATATGTCTTAAAGGAACAGCTGCTGTGAGTCTGAAGGACGTGAAGATGCTCACCTCGGGTTTTTCCAGACTCCAATATTCACTGAAATATCAGGTGAAAATAAAATGGAGACAAGGCTTCTGACATGTCAGTGTCCATAAAGCATTCATCTCCTCTGCCTTTTACTAGGCCAGTTTTGTTCAAATTGATCCTTCCCTACTTCCCAAAGGAATCATTTTTTATCTGGGCAGCATAAGGCATTCTGCACCTCACATCTCTTTGGCAGAGAAACTCTACTCCAGAGCAAAAGGGGAAAAAAAAAAGACAGGCAAAGTAGGAGGCACATGCACACACATGTGGTAAAAGGGGGGATGGATCTGCAGAAGTATTATTACACGCTGTATGAATTTTGTGTGCCTGAGGCCCTAGCTAAGCTGATTTATAGAGCCTTCTCAAAATCGAGAATTTACATTCATTTCCCATTTTTCCTCTTCTTCTCCTTCCTCAGACCTCTCACAAATTTTTGAAGTTTCTGAGTACTGGCAGGGATCAGTGAGGAAATAGTCTACATTTATGTAAATGAATATGCCTATGGCTTCTGAGATTTGGATATGTATGTTTAAAGCATCAATGCTTTCTTCTGGGGACTCTATAGAAACCTATTATTGGGAATTAGATGATTTCATGGCCCATAAGTTTAACACGAACTGGCAGAAGTCAGAAGGCATGACCTTTTCTTTATATGGGTCAGAACTCTAAACCTCAGTCTGCCAAAGTGGATGGGGTGGGGGTGGGGAGTTAGTACTCGAGTTAATACCCGTGCTAAGCACCTATTTATGCTAATGAACCTGGCATGAAATGTCTCTGTCCCTTAGACTGCACACAGTGACTCTGGAGTTGTCAAACAAATGTTATTGTATTCTGTAAAACCGTGCAGCTCTGACATTCTGACGCTGACATGACTGCTTTTAACATTTTATGGGATATTTACATTTTAGAAGGTCAGGTGAAGGGTGGAATTCAAAAGATATCATTAGGTAAAGTATGATCTCTTTCAGCCCACCTCAGCTTGCACACAAGACTCTTGTAATTTGGCAAACAGTGCAACTAAACAAGGTTAAGTGACTAGCCTAAGATAACGCAGCATGTTAACAGCAGGACTGAGACTTCCCCACTCCCACTCTGCACTCCAGTCTTTGGCTTGTACTATGTCCTCTTCTGTTATGCAGAGGCCAGATGGGATAGACTCCCCACGTGGCCCTATGAGTGACCTTGATCCAGTAGCTTTAATGTCCCAAGCTATATCTGATATCCATCAACCCAAAGATGCCCAGAGTGCTCACCATGCCTCAGATGGCACTCAGTCTCCAAATCCCGATAGATAGAAGGACTGCATCTGAAGTTGAATAGCAAGAAGTCTCACTGCATTGGAGACAGTAAGGGCCGCAGGAATGGACCTTCTCATAGGGAAATGCAGGAGCAAGTCAGGAAGGCTAACAGGGCGACATCTTTCTTGACCCTGGAAATACAGGAATTGGGGTGGCTTCTCGTGAAAAAGAGCCAACTCTTAGGACAGCGTTCCTCCTGCTGGCGCTCCACAAAGGACCCTCTTCTTCTTTAGGATATCAGCACTTCTATTATAAGATATTCACTGTCTAAGAAAGATCCTGACCTCCATAATTGTACAGCAAGCCTGCTGCATGGCTGGGGCATTGGGCTTGTTGGCAGGAAGGCATAGGCTGGGAACACACCTTTTAATCATTCCAAAAACATTTATTCATTATGTCCAGCAGCAGGGATTCAAAGATGAAATGGTTTACTGCATTCAAGGAATGACTGAGTTGGGATTCTGCCTCCAGAACTTACTACTTATATGACCCTGGATAGGTCACTTACTTTTCCTGAGTGTGTTCCCTCGTGTGTAAAATTGGGATAGAACTAGACTTTACCTGACATGGTTGTTTTTAAGACCAAGTGAAATAACAAATGTAAAACACTTTGTGAACCTTAAAGTGAGATAGGGTCCCTACTGCTGCTACTACCATTGATTAATAGTAATAATAATCATGTCACTGAGCAAGCCTTTTTTAGGCCCTCTGAGCTCCGTTTTCCCCATCTACAGAATGGTGGCAGTAAGCTATGCCTCATTTATGAGGTTCCAATGAAACGGCCCACAGGAGAGCAGGCCAGACTCTTTAAAGAGCTATGTCAATAGAGCTTATTTAGAAGTCACACATAACGGAGAGGTCATGAGTTAGAAGGGAACCAATACCAGTAGTCGATGCTGGCACCAGCTCTTATGGTGGACAGAGTACTGGAAAGCCATCACATGCTTCCTCATGTGACCCCACGACATGCTTCTTAGCCTGAAGACAAAGCCCCTCTTGGCCCTTTTTCACAGTTCAGGCTTTGAGAGATGAAAGGCCTACACTTTCTTGATCTTCATTCTCCTTGACTGCCCTGAAGCATTCAGAATGGTTAATCACTCTCTTCTCCTCTGGGGATTCATGGCACTAATCTCTCCTGGTTCTCCTTCCTCGCCATCTCTTCTGCACTCTCTTTAGGATCACAATCAATGTACAGTCTCTTAACTGAGCTTACAAAGCTGTGCCCTGGGGCCTCTTGTCTCTCCCCACTTTCTCTCGATAAGCTCAATAGCTTCCTTTCCTGATCCCCAACATTAGCTAGTGACGGCACAATTATAATATAATATGACATGACATGACATGACATGACATAATAAAATATGTATGATACATTTACTTCTAATTCTATGTGCTCACAAAGTCTTCTCCAACAGAATACCATTAAGTATGTCCCACTTATTACGTGTCTATTATGTGCCTGGAAATGTGCTAAACAGTGCAATTAAAAAGAAAGGCAAAAACACCCCTTGAACCAAGGGACTCCTACAGTTCAACAGGGGAAGGGGGCGCCAGAAAGACAACTATGTAAAAAGAAGATATAAACAGAATGACTCAGAAACTACCTGAGAAAGGATGTGCAAAGCCCAGGGAGGACTGGGAAAAGTGTTTACAGTAAGGCCACCTTTGGCTGAGGCATAAAGGATGCTGGGAGGCAGCAAGGAGGAGGGAGATGACCCCAAGCACTGGCGAGGGTCAGCGACCATTCCCAAAGGCCGGGACGGGGGGTGTGGTATGAGAAACACCAAGAAAGCCAGTGTCCCTAGACCACAGAGCAGGTGGAGAGGAGGGAGGAAGCAAAAGAGGGCAGGTTTTGAAGGGCTTTTAAAGCCAAGTCAGGGATTTAAAAGATTATTTTAGAAACAATGGAGAGTCACTGGAGTTTAGTGAGCTGGACCATGACATGGTCAGACGTGCACTGTGGGTACACGGATGTGACAGCTGAGCAGAGTGAGAAGAGCCATGAGGAAGCAGCAGAGTGAGCACAGAGATCCAGGGCCATGGGGATGAAGGCCTGACACAGGGCAACAGCGGGGCCAGAGGAGCCAAGAGGCAGAGCGTGGGAGCTGTCACCAAGGCAGAATCAATGGCACTTGGTGATCGATGGGAGGTGGGAAGTGAGTGAGAGGGCAGAGTGGGACAGCACTGTGATGGTGAGCCTGGGTGCCTGGGAGGGGGCGATGTCTTTGGCATTAAGAGGAAAGCCAGGAAGAGGAGAGAGTCTTGGGCTAGATGAGAACTTTCTATTTGTATGCAGTGAGGTGAAGATTCCTATAGGACACCTTGTCTGAAATGCCCAAGAGGGATCAGGAGAAGGGAGGCTGGAGGTCAGGAGAGAGGCTAGGACTGGACAAAGTGATCTGGAATCATCTGTGTAGAAACGGAAAGAGAATAGAAGAGGAGAGGAGAGGAAGGGAAGAAGAGAAAAGAAGGGGGCCTAAGATGTAACCTCTGGAGATACCCACTGTTAGCGGTCAAGACCTGAAGGAAGATGCCTGATAGGGAACAGGCAGGAAGGAGGAGACGCAGGAGAACATAAGAGTACACACACATACGTGCACACCCATTCACACTCACTCCCACTCCCACTCCCACACACACACAGGCACACTGAACAGAATCTCAAGGACAGAAGTGCAATTGATTGCCAAGCACTACAGAGCACACTGGGAAACCCTGACAAGGAAGGGAAGGAGGCAGATGGAAGGACCAACCTTCTGGAACAGACAGGATGCAATGGAATCCCTTGTGTAGACCTTGCAAGAAGAAGGAACGGCTCATTCTGTAAGACAAGCGGGAGGCAGAGAGAATACTGGGAGGTGTGCACACATACAGCCATGTAGAAGATGCAGGGTAAGATTAGGGCAGAAGGCACAAAGAGTTGGAGGGGCTGAACAGCCTTGTGCTAGAGCTGGCACTGGGCTGAGTCCTGAGGAAATCCAGGCAATCCAGGGAGGAAAAGCGAGAGGGCAAATCTTCCAGGCGTGGCTGACAGCGGGATGAGGCAGAGAGATCAGAGAGGGAACATTTGTGAGCAAGAGCGAGTGGGCAGCTTGGGTAGAACAGAAAGTCCATAAACAGCAGTGATGTGTAAGAACATTACTCAGGGAGGAAGGACCAAGGTTGTGATGAACTTGAGATGCTAAACAGAACAGCCTGGATTTGATGCTAGAGGAATTGCGCCACCATGTTTTATTGTCAGTGAGTTTTATTATCAGCCCAACAATTCAGAAAAATCATGTTTCTCCATTGTGTGAATGACTGACCAGAGCATGAAGAGAAGAACCAAGGAGGGCAGCTGTGAGGTTGTTGCCAAAGTGAGGATGTGAGGTGATGAGAACTGAAATAGGGTGGTGACTATGTAGTGGAGAGAAGGGCATATATCATATGAGGTTAGGGGAGGATAGAAATGGCAAGTCTGGCACCAGACTGGCTTACATGGAGTGACTGAGAGTGATAAGGCAAGGAGGGCACCAAGGTTGGGAACCTAGGGGGCTGAAAGAATGGAGGTACTTGTAATATGAACAAGGAAGCTGAGAAGAAGAAAGGATTTGGGGGGAAGTCTAATGAGTTCTATTTTGGACCCATCTATTTTGAGTTGCTTCCTGGACTTCTACTTCAAAATGTGTAATCTGCATTTCCCAATGTCAGATGGGGTCTCAGGAGATCTCCTTATAGGCTAGGGATATTTCCTTGTTATATTTGTTATCAAGCAGCAGTGCCTAAAAAGCAGGAAGTACTTAATAAACATTTGTTGATTTGTTTTCAGTGGTCTCCTAACTAGTTGGGATGACCCCAGGTCCAGAACTATTCCCCCTATACCTTAGCCAGAAATATCATTAGGTAACTATTTTCTGGGGTTCTTTCTTAAGTTAAAATATCTTCAAATCTCCCCCAAAAAGAGATTTGGAACAATGAAAACACATCCCTTCAAGGTGTCCATGGAAACTGAGTATGTTCATTAATCAGTCTGGAAAACATCAATTTCAACTTATCACTTTGATAGGAAAGATAATCCTTCCTTATACGGAGGCAAGACCCCAGAACCATCATAACCATCATCCTCAACATCATCACCATTACCATCACCATCATCACCATCATCATCACCATCACCATTATCATCACCATCATCGCCATCACCATCATCACCATCATCACCATCATCACCATTATAATCACTATCATCATTATTGTTATCATTGTTATCATTACCATCATCATCATCTCTTGTGAGACTCAAGTGACATTTAAAATACAGCATTAATTTTTAGTACTTCACTTATGAGACTAGCTATTTAATGGCATTCAACTGTTTACAATCATTAGTTTAGTGATAATCATATAAATTAATAGATGTGTATTTCTTCTAAGCAGTGGGAACAATTTCAACAATCATTTTTTTTCCCTTCTCAGTAATTGAAATGTGATTTCCCTCTTTTCAACTGTGTGAAAGATGTCTGTATAGAAAGGTATTTAAACCTATGACTAGATTTTTATTTGCTTTATTCTGATGGTGAAGCATTCCCAGTGACCATTTCCCCCCATTTAAATATGTCTCGAAAGGGCAGGCTCAAACATCCAGTGTTTTCAAAGAAAACACCACCTGTCACATGACTACCTCCTTTACTGGATTATAAATCATAACTAAGGAGAAATTGAAGGGGAGGGGGAAGCTTGAGGATGGTTGATACGCCATTATGTTCTAAAAGGAACATAAAACATACAACTGATGAACAGAGACATCGCTTTGTTATTCCAAAACCAACCAACAATGTTTCTTGATTGATTTTTATTGTTATTTTAACTTTCCCTAAATTCACAGGAGATTGCTAAAATGAGTCCTGACATTTTCTCCTTAAAAACAAAAGTAACACCAAGCCTTTAACTTTCCATAGTTGATAGATTTAGACAGATACATAAATGAGAGTGAGACAGAGATGCTCAGAGAGAGACAGAGACAGAGACAGAGACAGCCTCATGTGGGGGAATAGACCATATTTGGAGAAGCAATTCCAATGTGGTTCCTTTGATCATCTAGTAGCATACATTACAGCAGGTGGTTCAATTATACATCTAAGTCTTGCTCATCCATTTGGCAGAATTTCATTGGAATTTTTATAAACACAAGATCTTTTTAAAAGGAACTACTACTTTATTTTTTAATTCTCTTTCACCTACCAAGAAGGTAGAAAGCTGAAAGCTGAAGTTCAAATTCACTTTCAGAGTAATCTTGGCATCCTCCCCAAACTTTTTTGGACCAGACAAGTCCTTACAAATTTGGAAATACCTCACCCATCCATAAGCAGAGGGGGGTAGACTTAACGATGCAGGAGGATGCTGTGGGCAGGGTGCTGGCATCAGAGTTGGGATAGCTGAAATTCACAGGGTGCAGCATCCTGGTTTCAGAACACAGCTCTTGCACATACCACCTACCCTTTGTGAGCTGGACCACATGACTTTAGGCTGATCCCATGTCTAGACCCTGTAGGGACCTCAGACCACACTTAATTGAGTGCTTTCATTTTGCTAAGAAGAAAACTTAGAAAAAGAAGATGAAATGCATTGCTCATGTCGATGTTGGTAGCAGTGAGAACAAAGAACAAGGACCCAAGCTTCAGTCTTCTGCCTCCAAGCCTAGAACTTTCCCCCTGAGATCAGGCAGGGTCACCTTTCATCTCTGACTCCATGACCCTTCCATCAACCTCCCATCTCCATGCCTCTCAGTAAATATTTCCCTAGGCCTAGAATGTAATCATTCTTCACCCAGACCTCTTAGAAAATCTACTTTATAAGGAATTTCAGCTCAAGCACTGGGTCTATCCAAAGGTCTATCCAACCTTAATTTATCTAACGTTCATTTTGTATATATGTTGTATGTACGTATTTGTTTCTATCCGCGTGTGCATGTGTGTGCTCATGTGTGTGTGCGTGGATGTGTGTGTGTGTGTGTGCGGTCTCCTATAGAAGACAAATAAGAACAAGGAAAGTCTTAATTGTTATCTTTGAATGCATAGCATATTACCTAACACAGAGTAAATATTTTCTGCTGCCCCCTTCATTCTAACACCCTCCTTCTGTGATGATCTTCAGTTTATGCAGAATACAGCTTGTTTGTATGTGATTGTTGACATGGGGTTTCCCACTCGATTTGGTGCTCCTTGAGAGCAGGGACTGTGTTTTTTTCCTTTGTCTGCCCAGTGTTCAGCACAGTGTCTGCATACAGCAGATAACTAATAAATATTTATTGGTTGACTAATTTGTTGATTAATTGACTTTGAGGATCCTTCCAGCTCAAATATTTTAAGAGTGTAGAAAATTGTTGGGCAATTTTTTCTTTACTACCTAGCATTCCATCAGAAACCAGTCTGTGTGGGGATGATAAATATTCCTATAGAAATAATACATTTAATCAAGTAAACAAGGATCTATTAGGTTCCTACTATGTTAGGTTCTAGGGATATAAGGATAATAGTGAAATAGATACTGGTCCATAAGCATTGCAAATCTAGCTGGGAGAAAAATGCACGTATGGCACTGTACACCAAAGATGGCTAGTCTTTACAAAATCCTTTTAGGGCATAGGTAGAAAATCCTCATAGCCATGGGAGTCAGCAAGCAGGGCTCAGCCAAGGATTCACAAAGGACGTGGTGCTCAAGTTCAGCCTTGCCAGAAACTAGGGATGCTGAGAGGGGAAAGAGAGGAGAAAGTGCATCCCATGCTTAGAAGATGTCCAGGAAAGGCAAATGGGAAATGAGAGGTCATATAGGAAGAATGATCAAAAAGTGAGAGCTGTAAGGATTTTAACCACAGCTTCCAATCTCAGACACTATGAGCAAAATTTCTCATTTGAGAAATGTAGGGCAGGGATTTGTGTTTCTAATTCTCTCTTTGCACTCAAAGAGAGAAAAATAAGAATTAATTGAAGCAAAGTACATTTTCAATCACAGCATATGGAATTCACAATGGACTGGCAACATGCTGGGAAAGGACAGTTTAAGATCCACAAAATCCATGTCCTGCTCGACCTGACATATGTTTTACATTGCCAGCTGAACAAAATTCAAATAGCATCAGTGGAATTCTTCAGTAGTATCTTGAGGAACATGGAATGAAACCAGATGCAATGCTCCTCGAGTGCTGTTTCATTTCTTGGTGGGCCTGGACCCTCTCCCTAAGCCAATAATTCCCACTGTCATTTCTAATAAATCCAGAAGTATTGATGTGAGTGGGGGCTGCAAGTATGTTCTATGGAATTAGTGGATAGCTCATCCCTGAATGATAAAAACATTGAGTACAAAGAGATCACAAGAAGACAGCTGGCCCAACCCCCTCAGTCAGGTTCACACCTGAATGATCCAAGAGAGAATTATAGTTTTGTAAGGGATATATGAGGTCATGGAGTCCAGCATCCTTGTTTTATAGATAATGACATGGAGCCACCAAGGAATTCATGAGTGACCCAAAGCAGCAGCAGTAGTTAGTGACTGGTGTGGGCATATGGCGTACCTGGAGAAAAGAGCTGACGCCCTTCAGAGAGCATCTCTGCTCCCATCTTTCAGGCAGCAGCCCCCCTTGGTCCTGTACACTGAACACCCTCTCCACCAACCTTGGTTACCACCATCTCAGGCCCCCACATGACTCTTCCTTCTCCACAATAAGTTTAATGCCGGGATCAGCTTCTTCTTCACCCCATACCTTAGTGCTTTTGAATACCCCACCTTTCCAGTTCCTCCACGTTCTCAACTCCCATGAGAAAGACCAATGCCATGCAATAGAAGATGACTGACTGTAGTTAAGAACCTGGATTCAAATTTGCAACCTTAGGCAAGCCATGGTGACAAAATGAAGGGGGTTGGTCTAGATGACCTAGGAGCCATCTTTAGATCTTGATCTTAGGACTTTGGTCTCCAGTCCAGCCTTGGAAGCTCCTCCCCCACTTGAACCTTCGACATGGACCAGAACTCTGTGTGTCTGCTCAGCCCCCAACCCCCATGAAGAAAACACTTGAACTGTGAACACAGGTATCTTAGCCTTAGCTAAGCTCCAAGCAGAAATCAGGGACTGGGTGAAAAGACAGGGATCAAAAGGTTTGAAAACTCAAATTAATATGAATAAACCCCAAGGGGTTCTTCAAAGAAATATCAAAGAAGACACTAGAACCAGATCATCAGAAATCATTGGCACGAGGAAGTTGTTATAACCTGGGGGAAAGGGGGTCAAGGAATGAATGGGATTGGCCTGAAAACCACCCATGTAGATGGAGGCTGTCATTCTCCTGAGCTGGTCTTGTCCTGTGCCCAAAGTTAGCAATGAAAATGCAGCCTCTTACCCCCTTGAAGAATGTCTTATCTTGGCAACAAGAAGTCATTGAAATTTTCTTTCCTTCCAAAGAGAAAATCTTGATTATCTCCATCCTTCTTTACATTTTCCACTGCCCCCCACCCCCTTACCTGTTGACCCCAAAGTTAAAAAGGACTTAAAGAACAGATAAAAACATGTAAGGTGAGGAGTGTGGTCTGGAGGCCGCCAAGGAGGCCATAGCCACACACTACTCTCATACTAACGCTCTGGCTAGAGAACAGACACAGAGAGAAATGATCCTCATTTTCAAGAAATATGATTTGTTTCTTAACTCATTTGCAGATCTGAAACTTTCAATCCGTCATGCAGAATAAAATAATTCATTTCACTTTCCAAAAGGAGCAGAAGCTGTATTAAAGGCCTGAGTGAGCAGAGTCACGGCCCAAGCTTAATTGTGTGGGTCAAGTGGGTTGTGTAATGCAGCTTTAATTACAGACAGTCACGGGGCACTTATTAAGTGCCTACTATGTGCCAAACCTAGTTACATATAAAGCTCTCTCCCTTTCCTCCCGTCCTGTCCTGTCCCTCACCCCACCTGTCCTCTCCTCCCCTCCCCTCCACACACTACATTCTCCTCTCCTCTTGAGAACTTCTGTCCTGCCCCCACTGTCTAATAAAGTTTTCTGCAGCTTAAATATCAATTGCTTTTTACCAAAACCACTGCTCTTCAGTCCCCTCATCTTGCTGTCACCCTCTTATGAGCATTCCAACTTGTGTCTGTGTTTTCTAAAATGCAGCACACAGGCAAACAAAATGATATAACTTCAGGAGTGGCCTGACCAGGAAAGTACCATAACCAACCGCCTTACCTCCCTCCTTCTGTCCACTGTTGCTTGTTTAACACAGGCTCAGATAACACTGGGGAGTTCCTCAGACTGGGATCCTGAAGGCATCAGGGAGAATCTCACTCCCCAGATGCACCTGCTGACTTGTGGTCACATCACCTGAGTAGACAAGCTGGAAAAAAAACATTCCTGAGATTGCTGAGGAAGGCTGCTTGCTACCTGCAGCCTCATCCTCCCACCATGGAGATCTAACTATCTGACCCCACTCAGGTCTCACAGACAATCAGCTGTGTTCTGCTGCTAGCTAAGCTAAAAAGGTGCCCCGTTGCCACAGGAGGAATGGAGTAAAAGGAGGGATCATCCAAGAGAAATGGGGGCTCCTGAGGGACATGTTGCCATGTAGCTTACAGGGGCTGTCATCAAAATGAGAAAATGTTTGCTGTTTAAGTCAAGAAAAGAAGAGGAGGTGACCGAGTCACTTACAAATGATCGACAGGTTTCTGGGAGTGATTTAGACAAAGCTGCAGGTAGATTTTAGCCAAGGGAAGCAAATAGCTTGTGCAATAGTGGAAGCGACCATCTACTTTACTGACTCCCTACACTGTTTGTCATATTTTCTTTCTCCTTCCATAGGATAGAATCCTTACTTGCTTTCATACTTCTCACTGATGTGGAAATTCAAGTCTACTTAGACCCTCTAATATGGGAATGGGAATCTAAGTTCTTCCCTGCCCCTTGGCCCTTTGATAGGCTTAAGTGAGTCTGAGAACCTTCCTTGATTTGAAAATATGCTCTGCCGCCTAATAGGCTGAATGTGGTCACCTGGAGCCTATGGAGGGAGACTTGCTTTTCAGGAATGCCCACACCTTGTTGCTTCATGATTGGGCAGTGGGTCAAGAGGGTTGTGACATTTTCTGAGCCAGGAGAAGGCTATATAAACCCTGATGTGAGGTTTTGCTTTGGGGCTCACTTTGGGAAGAAAGAGTTGTGTGATTTGACCAGATGAGACTCTGGGCAGCTGTTGAGCCCCCGGCTTTGAAAAGCCAGACTTTGGTGCTTCCCTCTCTGATAGCTGACTAGGTCCGGATATAAAGGCCAGATAGCTGGAAGCCTGTCTGCTGATCTGTTTCTCTGGATGCTTGTCACTTCTGCTTGTAAACTGTATACTCTGAATTTTGGGGTGCTGACCTGTTTTTCCCTGAACTAGGTAAATTATATATGTTTGATTGATTAAAGTAAGATTGTTAAACCCTTTTGAGTTGCTTTCCCTCAGAAAACCAGATCTAAGAAGCTGTGTTGGCAGCCACCCTGGGTATGCTGGGGTGCTTGCTGCTATACCCTCCAGTCTTCTTCGTGAGACCTCACCTGCCCATGTTTCCTCCATTCCAGATCTGTAGCAGTGATGTTTTGAAACCAAGTGTAGAAATTCATGATTTGTTGTTCAGTTGTGTCTGACTCTGTGACCCCATGGACAATACTGTCCATGGGGTTTTCTTTCCCATTTATTTCTCTAGTGAATTAAGGCAAGCTAAGGTTAAGTGACTTGCCCAGGATCACACAGCTAGTAAGTGTTTGAGGGTAAATTTGAGCTCAGGTCTTCCTGGTTCTAGCCCCAGTATTCTATCTACAGAGCCATTTCACTGTCTCAGTTTCACATTTATTTCCATTCCATTTTATCTTGTGGATTTCCATCTTCTCCAATGTCCTTTGCCCTTCTGATGCTGACATCTAACATTCGTCTCTCCTAAGTTTCACATCATTCACAAATACCTGAGACGTTCTGACTGTGACTCCACTGACAAGAATTAGACCAGCAAAAACCTTGAAAAATATGAAATCACGGTGATATCTATGGGAGACTGTCCCCTCCACATTTAAAAGATGACAACAATTACTCTTTGGGTCCAACTATTCAATCAGATGCACATCCCGCAACCATCCTGGCCTCAAGCCCGCAGGTCTTTCTCTTGACCATGAAGAAAGACTTGGCTGAAAAATTTTCTAATTTTTTTAGACAATAAACTTTTATTTCATAGATGTCTGTTGGACTGACTGAAGTTGAAGTGAGCCATCTGTAAATAAGTGGCTACTAAAAATCCAGAAATGTGGTGAGAATCAAGAACAGCAGAACAGCCCTAAGACTAGCACTGTCCCGCCTTAGACTGAATTTCCAATCTGTCTGAGGTGTCAGAAATAACAAACACAGAACATCTCTGCATTAAATGCCCTCACAGGGAATATTAGTGTGTTAGGAGCTCAGAGCAGTGTGTCACGATCTGGAGGGGCACTCCAGATACAGGGAATGCACCTCTGAGATCATCCTCTTCAACCTTGTCATTTTACAGATGAGGAAAGTGAGGCAGACAGATGTCAAGTGAGTGGCCCACTGGCATCAAGGTAGTGAGTGACAAAGCTTGACATCAATTCTGGCCCTTCTGATTTCACGAATTGTTCCTCTTTATCACCATCATGCCAAGTTGGGAAACAGATAATGGCATGTGGGAGGGACATGGAACTACAGCTAAAAGGACTGATGGTATTTTATGAGCAGAGGCAAAGGAAGAGGTCGTTCTAAAAAGGTCAGATGGCATCAGTGAAGCCATGATGATAGACGCACAGAGAATTTTCCTGGGACAGTGGGCAGGCTGGCCCAACTATAATAACAGCCACCATAGGGTTAGCCGGTTGATAAATCCTTGGTGATTTAGAATATAAGCATAATGAGAGCCATATATATTTGTGTTTATGTATACACACATGTATAAATATATGTATGTATGTATACATACATGTACACACAGAGATGCATTTATACATGTGTGTGCATGTCTGTAGATATAGACATAGATTCCTGATTCTTAATCACACAGTCACAGCTATACTTTCCTTGGTAAGATATAAGCAGCAAAGGACAGATCCCAGCAGGTCATAGAGGGCTCATTTCATGTGAAATAGATTCAGTCAGTCTCGTTTCAAGAGCATATATTTCCTTAGAATCCACTATTGGCCAGGAGATTTCATGGGAACCATCTTGAGCAGTCTGCCATAGGCCAGGCCAGTCATTGGTTACTCAATCTTATATGATGAGATGCCTTTCAAATAAGTCAGAGCCAAAATGTGTCTGGCCTTTTGTGTCCCTGGGGCTGAAGCCCCTGTTCTAGGTAATCATAAGAAGAACCATTTGCTAACATTAAGGAATGACTTCCAAAACTAACATTTCTCCTTAATGATACCAGGACATTGCCCCATTTTAGTTGGACAAAAACCACATCAGTGATGATTTTCTCATACTCCTCTCCTACAATATAACATTCAAAACTTTCTCCACAGACACATCTGCAGCTTTCAATGTCTTTGGAGAATGATGCCAACTTTCCCCACCCCAGCTCTGCCTCTACATTGACACACAATGATTCAATCAACTCAGACTTTCCATTCAGAAAGTTCCAGAAGTTAATACTTTTGTCCAATTTAATCCACTGACTAATACAATGGGGCCATTTCCTATGGTTCATCTTGCACATAGAGAATTGGAATTTTCTTTCTGTACTTTATTGCCCTCATTGAAACAAAGACCTGGGGGCAAGGCATTCTAAGCTGGCATCTTCTACTTTTATACCAGCGCATTCGGAAATGAAAAACTGCAATTTACCATAGATTGGTTTGGAATGTAAATGCCCTCTTTTCATTGGAAGATTTATCTTAAAGGATGTGACTGACCTCACTACTTGGTATACATTCTGATTAGTGTGCTTTTTCATAGAATGAATTTAATACTGTATAAATAACAGAGCTTAGCTGCCATTGGGCATGGTAGCTGATGTGATTTTTTTTTTGCTTTAATCCCTATAGTGTCTTCCTTTATTAATCTCCCCAGCTATATATAAGGAAAATAAAGTGTCTACCACAAGGCAGATTAATGGTGAAATGAATAGAGATAGAAACTCAGAGAGAAAATTAATAAAATGGGGCCATCAAGGGTGAGCAAGTAGGGTCACCAAAAAGGGATATGATCCACAATAGAGAGCTTTTCCTCACCTTTTTAAAGTTGGACTTTTGGAAATTCTTGGGGGGCGGAGTCAAGATGGTGGAGTAGAAACAGGACTTCTGTGCAGCTCTGACTCCCACCTCCTCCAATTCATGTAAAAGGTGACTCTGAACAAACTTTGGAGCTACAGAACCCACAAAATGACACAGAAAAGCTAATCTCCCACTGAGTGCAGTCTGGTAGGTCAGCAGGAAGTGGCCAGCACAGTGCTCTGGGAGAAAAGCCTAGCCCTGTGTGACCCTGAGGTTTTAGCCTAAGGGTGGACCTGACCAGAATCTGGCTAGAGGGACTTCAGATCACCAGCAGCTGTGTCAGTTTCCAGAATTATCAACACATAGATGCTAAGGACAAAGTTAGAAGTCAGTGCAGTATGGAATTGGGGATCCGGTAGTTCAGGAATGTGTTCAGCCTTTGCCCCCGGGGCAAGAAGGGCCTGAGGCACAGTGACCATGCAGCCACTGCCACATGGCTGCTTCAGCTCCTGGCCTGCAGATTGTAGGGGGACCAAGTGACCAGTGTGAGGGGTTATCAATCTTGCTTTAACCTGCGTGAATCTGGATTGCAATCTAGGGTGGAGATCCTGAGGTGTGCGACCAGCTTACCAAAGTGTGTGGAGACTTCAGAGAGGGCACCCAACTAATACTTTCAGCAGCTGAGAAAACCAAAGTGACTGAGAGTACTACTGTGACAAAAAGCTCAAAAGTCAAGTAATTGAGTGGCAACATGAGCAAATGAGGAAGGCAAAGCAAACCAAGCAACCCAACTTTACACTCCTATTTTGGGGACAAAAGGGATCAAAGAACAGAACAGGAGGAAGACAGTGAAGTCAGAACTCCAGCACCAAAAGCTTCCAAGAAAAATACAAGCTGATTACAGGCCATAGACGACCTAAAGAAGGATTTTGAAAACCAAATAAGAGAAGTGGAGGAAAAATTGGGAAGAGAATTAAGAATGATGCAAGAAAACCATGAAAAGAGAGTCAACAACCTGAATGAAGAAAATAACACCTTAAAAAGTAGACTAACGCAAATTGCAAAAGAGGCTCAAAAAGCCAATGAGAAGAATGCCTTAAAAAGCCAAATTTTCCAGATGGAAAAAGAATCTCAAAAGCTCACTGAGGAGAAGCATTCATTCAGAATTACATTGGAGCAAATGGAAGCTAGTGATGCTATGAGAATCAAGATACTATTAAACACATCCAAACAAATGAAAAAATAGAAAGTAATGTTAAATATCTCATTGGAAAAACCACTGACATGGAAAATAGATCCAGAAGAGATAATTTAAAAATTATTGTACTACCTGAAAGCCATGATCAAAAAAAGTAACTTAGAAACCATCATTCAAGAAATTTTCAAGGAAAACTGCCCTGCTGTTTTAGAACCAGAGGGCAAAATAGAGGTTGAAAGAGTCCACTGATCACCTCCTGAAAAAGATCCCAAAATGAAAACTCCTAGGAATATTATACACAGTTTCTGGAGTTCCCAGATCAAGGAGAAACTATTACAAGCATCCAAGAAGAAACCATTTTAATATTGTGGAAACACAGTCAGGATAACTAAGGACCTAGAAGTTTCTACATTGAGGGATTGAAGGGCTTGGAATATGAGATTCTGGAGGTCAAAGGATCTGGGATTAAAACCAAGGATCACCTACCCAGCAAAACTGAGTATCATGTTTCAGGGGAAAATATGGTCATTCAGTGGCATAGAGGACTTTGAAGCATTTTTGGTGAAAAAAACAGAGTTGAATAAAAAATTTGACATTCATATACAAGAAGCAAGAGATTCATGAGAAGGTAAACAGGGAAAAGAAATCAAAAGAATTTATCAAAGTTGAACTATTTACATCCCTACATGGAAAATGATAATTGTAACTGATGAAACTTTGCTCAGTGTAAGAATAATTTATGGGAATATAAATGTATATACATATGTATACACACATATACATATATTTCTATATATGGGCATATGAATACATATGTGTGTATACATACATATATGTATATGTATATATAGACAGAGGGTACAGGACCAGTTGGATAGTAAGGGATGATATTTAAAGGTGAAATTAAGAGGTGAGAGAGGAATATAATGAGAAGAGATGGGAGAGACAGATTGGGGTAAACTATCTCATACAGAAGAGGCAAAGGGAAAATGGTTACAATGGAGGGGAAGAAGAGGAAGGCAAAATGGATCGGGTCAACCTTATTCCCATTGAATTTGGCTTGAGGAGGGAATGAAATACACACTAAATATAATAAAAATAAATAAATAAATATATAAAAAATAAATATCTCACCCTCCAGGAGAGTAGGGGGGGAAGGAATGAGAGGGGGGATGATGGAAGGGAGGGCAGACTGGGGGGGAAGGAAGTTGGAAGCACCCACTTTTGAAAAGGGATGGGATCAAAGTAGAGAATAGAACAAGTGGGAGGTGGGATAGGAGGGAGGGAAATATAGTCAGTCTTTTACATTTTATCTACTATGTTACTGTTTTGCATTAGCCACACATGTACAAGCTATAGTGAACTGCTTATCTTCCCAGTAAGGGTGGGAGACAAGGGAGAAAGGGAATGAATCTGCAATTCTAAGTTTTAACATCACATGTTTAAAATACATACATACATAATACATACATTCATTCATACATACATTCACACATGCATGCATTCATACATTCACACATTCTTACATACATTCATACATGTGTGCATACATACATACATACATATATATATATATGCTATTATTTAAAAAAAAAGAAAAAACTAAAGTTGGAGTTTTGGCACCAGAATATCAGGCAATGCTGTAGACACTCACTAGGCTAGTCTAAAAAGCATCAATGCCACAATAAGACAGAATGGCATACTGCTGAAGACTGAAATAAGGCTGTGAGGTGTCAGAATGCTGGGCCTGGATTCAGGGAGACTTGTCTTCATGAGTTCAAATCCTGGCTCAGACACCTACTAGCTATGTGACCCTGGGCAAGTCACTTCACCCTATTTGCCTCAGTTTTCTTGTATGTAAAAGGAGCTGGAGAAGGAAATGGCCAACAACTCCAGAGTCTTTGCCAAGAAAAACCCAAATGGGAAAGAGGGACACAACTAAAAAAATGACTGAACAAGAAGAAAACTAACCTTACCTGAAAATCAGAGGAGGAGAGAAGGAAGAAAGAAAGAGAGAGAGATTTATATGACTTCATCCCTCTCACTTTATATATAAGAAACCAACCAGGCTGATAGAGGACAATTGGGCCTTCATGACAAGAGAGCTCATCATTTGTCTGATAAACAAGTTTGAGGATTGACCTGGGAGCCTGAGGACCTGAGTTCTAATCACTTAGAACCTGTTGGATGCTGAGCAAGTGATTTCAAAGTGATTTGGGTGTCTCAGTTTCTCCATCTGCACACTAAGGGTGGTGATGTTGGGGTGAACTAGGGGACTTTGGAGAATCTTCCTGTTCCAAGTCTAGGATCTGTGTTGTTAACTCTCACACCTTCACCTTCCTTTGAGGACACAGGGATTAAGTGGAAAGGTTTGTACAGAAAGAAAGGGGAACAAAACTGGGGTGATAAACAGGTCTCCCTTGCTTTCAGCAGTAGTGGCAGCCTCTGTCTAAACTTCCCCAACAGAGTTATCTGTTCATTCAGGTAGGGATCTGCCTTGAACCCTCCTGCTAGAAGCTCACTGAATTCTCTCCTTTGGAAATACTGCTTGGAGGCTGCATTGTCTTTGTAGAAGTGATGATGTTCCTATGCTCTCTACTGGGATGTCCCCCTGTTTCTGGAAATAGGAGCTTTTCCTCAGGCCATAGGAGTGCTTTGGGTGACCATGCTATGTTTCTTGCTCTTCTAGGGCCCTGACAATTCAAAGCCAGGCCCTTCTGAGACTGTCCTCCTCAGGGACCTAATTCCACCATTAATTCACCATGCTCCTGCATCTACATTCTCTCCCACTTGTAAAGGTGGTTAACTTGATTACAATTTTTAGTAATATTTTATTTTTTCCTAATTATATATAAAATAATTTTAACATTCATTTTTTAAATTAAGTTTTAAAATTTCTCCTTCCCTCTACTCCCTGAGATGGTAAGCAAATTGACATGGGTTACACATGGGCAATCATTTAAAACATATTTCCATATTAAATCATGTCGTAACAAAAAACCCAGACCGAAAAAAAAAGGAAAAATTAAGCAATTGAACAATAATATGCTTCAATATACATTCAAACTTCATCTGTTCTTTCTGTGGAGGTGGATAACATTTTTCATCATGAGTCCTTTAGAATTGTCTTGAATTGCTGTATTGCTGAGAATAGCTAAGTCACTCGCAGCTTATTATTGGACAATGTTGCTGTTACTGACTACAATAGTCTCCTGGTTTGATTCACTTCACTCTGTATCAGTTCAGATAAGTCTATACAGATTTTCTGAAACCACCCTAATGATCATTTCTTATAGCACAATAGTATCCTATCACAATCAAATACAACAACCTGATAGCCATTCCACAATCAATGGGCATCCCCTTAATTTCCAATTCTTTACAAGCAGAAAAAGAGCTACTATTTTGTACAAATATGTCCTTTTCCGTGTTTTTATCTCTTTGGGATGCAGATCTAAAAGAGTGCAAAGAGTGAGCAGAGCTTTATAGCCCTGTGGACATAGTTCTAATCTGTTCTCTAGAATGGTTGGATAAGTTCACAACTCCACCAACAGTGCATTAGTGGCCCAATTTTTCCACATCTTCCCCAAAATTTATCATTTTCCTTTTCTCTCACATTAAGCAATCTGATAGTTATGAGGTGGTACCTCAGAGTTGTTTCAATGTTTATTTCTTTAATCAATAGTGATTTGGAGCAGTTTTTTTATATGACTATAGATAGATTTGATTTCTTCATCTGAAAACTGCCTTTTCATGTGTTTTGACCATTTATCAGGTGGGGAATGACTTGTATTCTTATAAATTTGATTCAGTTCTCTAGGTGTTTGAGAAATGAAAGCTTTAACAGAGACACTTGTAAAATTGCTTTCCAGCTTTCTTCTTGCCTTCTAATCTTCTTTGCATTTCCTGACAAAATTCTAGAATGCAACATTGAAGGCATAGAGACTGCTAAAAGCCAGGGGATTCACCTCACCGAGATTCATTCCCTGGCATCCTGGTGGCAGCACACGGAAAGATCAGATCATACCGCAGACATAGTAGGCCTAGAGTCAACAACTCATCTACCTTTTCTATGGATGACAAGATAACATTCTTAGGGAAAAGATACACTGATGTGAGCTGAGTGACATGGTCATTATGGCGATTCAGAGCTGGATGAATGAACAGACCCAAAGAGCAGTCATGAATATGTTGTGTCCAGTTACATGCTTGAGAAATCACCATATTGCTTCACATTGTAGTCAGTTACCTACCTGAAGCCCTGCTTATAAAATTTGCAGATGGCTCAGATATGGGAGAGATAACTGAGTTGCTGGATATTGGTCAGGATCCAGAAATGTCGCAACAAGCCATGGAAGTGAAGGGGCAAATCTAATAAAATTTCATTAAATAGGAGATAATGAAAAGCTATGCCTTTGTTCAAAATGTCAACTATATAGGCAAAGAGAGGTGAGGTTCAACAACAATTCATGTGGAAAGAATGTCAGGGATTTAGTGCAATATGAGCTCAATGTGAGTGACCGAGTGAGATGGCCCCCAAAACTGGAATGTCAAGCTGAGTGGCATATCAAACACTAATGGGAACATAAGCTCCAGAGAGGCCTAGTATGAAGAACAGAGTGGGTGATACCTGAAAACGGGCTGCCTGGGTTAGACCACAGCTGGAACAGTGCATTCAGTTATGATACTAGATTGGTGAGATTAGATATTAGTAGAGATATTGAATCAGGCCTCAGTAGGTACACCCTGTTACTGGGAAATCATTTCACCTATCTGTATTTTATTCCATAGTCCAAAACTCCAAATCTCATTCTTGGAAACTATATCCTTAGCTGATGGCTGAGTTTCACAAATCTACCTTCTCTTTTGAAATTCTTGCTTTTAATTTGGAGCAAAGATGAAAATATTGATCGACCCTGTAAAGTCCTTGATTTCTTGCCCAAAGATTGATAATCCTTAGTAATGTTTTCTAGATTTTTTAAAATAAATATTTACTGACCTCCCTGGCTTCCTTTAAATCATAACTAAAATCCCATCTTTTAACAAGAAACCTTCCCCAACTCTTCTTAGTTCTGATAACTTCTTTTGGGTCATTATTCCCTATTTATCTCCTATATAGCTTGCTTCGTGTATATTTGTTTACATGTTATCTCTGTCCATTAGACTGCAAGCTTTTTGAGGTCAGGGTTTGCCTTTGGCCTCTCTGTATCCCTAGTGTTTAGCATAGTGTTGGGAAAATACTAGGCATTTAATAACTGTTGATTGATTGAAATAAAATTAATTAAATATTGAAATATCAAGTATAAACATGATTAGGGGTTCATCGTCAGGATTGAGAGATCTTGGCAGTTTCTCCATGATGTCTGAATGGACGTTGTCCTTCGTTCTCGGAGAGGACCAAAATGACATCACTATGACAGCGTCAAGTTGCAGTGTGTCCAGCTGTGACTGGTCAGGGCAGTAGAGGGAGGCTGTACCAGGCTGGGCTCGAGGAGTCCGTGTCAACATTTGAGGCGGAGTCTTTCAATTTGTGCATTTCTAATGCAATGAATAGAAAACTTAGGATGAGGACCTTGCAGGCTTTCTTGTCATTTGAACAAACAGTTCCCTTGGTTGCCATCAGATGGAAATCATCACACAGTTGCTCATTGTGTGCTGTTATCTTTTGTTCTGTTTTCCTTCAGATCCTCAGTGTTTTCTCTCACGCCAGTAGTCACACCCAGAGACAAACATTTATTACATTTAGAGGAAAAGCATATGCTTCGTGCTTAGATAGTTTGACTTTCTTCTTTCCAAGTTTCCTTTTTAACTGCCCAATCTCCACTTTCAATATTGTCCTAAAAAAAGCCTTATACATATCCCATTTCCATCATCAAGGCTTTCCTCAATTTCCCAGCCTTACTGCCCTGAATTCTTGATGGAAAGACTTACAAGAACTGGTGCAAAGCGAAGTGAGTAGAACCAGAGAATATTGTAAACAGGAATAGAAATATCGTGCAACGATCATCTGTGAATGACTCAACTCGTCTCAGCGATACAGTGATTCTGAAGGACTTATGATGAAAAACACTATCTGCCTCCAGAAAGAGAAGGGATGGAAGCCCAGTGGAAAGTGAAGCATGCTTTTCAAACTTCATTTTTCTTGGGCTTTTGGGGGGAAGCCTCTGTTTTCTTTCATAATGTGACTAATGTGGAAATATTTTCTACACGACTACATGTGTATAACTAATGTCAAATTTGTTGCCTTCTCAGTGATGAGAGACGAAAAGGAAAGAAGGAGAAAATTTGAAACTCAAATTTTTTTAATGTTAAAAATTGTTTTTACATGTAATTTTGGAAAATAAAATATTCATAAATCCTAACCCCACCCCCCAAAATCCCTCTTGCTTTCTTATTGTTGCGGCTCAGTCATTGTTGAGTCATGTCTGACCCTGTGATCCCATTTGGGGTTTTCTTGGCAAAGATACTGGAGGAGTTTGTCATTTCCCTCTCCAGCTCATTTTACAGATAAGGCAAATAGGGTTAAGTGACTTGCCCAAGGTCACACAGCTAGTAAGTCATGGAGACCGGATTTGAAATCAGAAGAATGAGCCTTCCTGACTCCAGGCTTTGTACTCTTTGTACTCTACCAGGCACCACCTGGTAGCCCCCTTGGTTTCTTAGGCTTGATATATCAGGGGAAAAAAAAAACAAAAAGACATCCTAACAATTAAAGCTAGCCCAAAGGGGGATGGTCTCTTACAATAGGCATGTGGCCAAGCCGCTTACCCCCTGTACGGGATCAGAATTCTGGACTTCCTGACCTGTGTCCTTGCCAGCTCTAAGCTCCTTCACCTTCTTGAGGGGTCTTCAAGCTGGAATATGCCAGAACCAGCTCAAGTCAGTCCCTGAAAGGTGATTGCTAAATTTCCAGGGTGAGATTTTATACTTCTGAAATTGGCAAATGCTACAAAAATCTGGGCTTGATTCTTACTCTTGATTATTCAAAATTAATAAAGTGATGGATAAAATTTAAGAATCCAGATTATTCATAAAAGAGTGTGTATATATATATATATATATATATATATATATATATATATATATATAT
>NW_027185852.1:868198-907617 GCF_028583685.1 Petaurus breviceps papuanus | reverse complement strand
TATATATATATATATATATATATATATATATATATATATATATATATTTGAAGATTTGATTGCTAAAATCTGCCAGAACAACCCTGTCTTCAAGGAAAGGATGGATAGCTACCTGTCATCTATATTGTACAGGAGATCCCCTTCATATTTTCCTTTTTGACAATTTATCTTTAACTCAGTTTATTATTAATAACAGTATTTAGGTTATAAAATGTTTCAGACATTTTTCATGTTTCTCTACTGTGAATAATTAATATTATAGGGATTATTTACTTTATGAAAGTTCTAAAGAATTCTTTTGTGAATACTTCTGGGACAGCTTTTTTTAAATGTGTTTGCTTTTTGATGGGTAATCCTTTGATGACTTGTTAGACTTCCCCCAAGATTGGTCTGCTTAACTCATTAATTTTCTGTGATGTCAGTATTGACAAGTTATATTTATTTTTAGGTAATCACCTATTTCATTTAGATTCCCAATCTCTCTCTGTCTTTCTCTCTCTCTGTCTCTCTCTCCCCCTTCTTTTTGTAAAATGTGTATAATATTCACAAGTTAATTTCTTGATGTCTTTTGTGCTTTCTGTAGTCATGAGTATATATTTTTTTCATAAAAAGACTGAATCAAATAATCACTAAATCCCCTTCCCACTCTGAAACGTGGTGACTCGGTGTGCTTTGTTACACCTTTCCTCTCTGTGGTATTTTTCTTTGTCTTCTGTTGGGGCTTCAGCTATACCTCCTCTACAAAATGAGGGGATGGGATGAGTGACCCCTGCCATTCCTTCCAGCTCCTTCTCTGCCATCCTATAATATACCAATTTGTCCACCAGTTACAAGGACTGGGCCCACATTTTATATGGCCTTGTATCCCCAATAAGCAGAAGTGTGTACATTTTCATACATATTCATGGATAATAAAGGAAAGATGCTTCTGTTTTGACAACTTCAGAGGTTTACAACCCTCTAGCCTGGTGGCCCCATAACTTCTTTGACAGCCTGGGGCATGGCCTTCATTCTACTGCTTTACTTTTCCTCTAAACCAGGGAGAAGTTTCCTAATGCTACATTGGCCCACAGACAGTTTATCCAGCAACAGAAATAATGATGTTTCAAATCTGTTAAGCAAATCTCTTCAAGAAACCAATCAACTGAGAGCCTTTCTTTCCCCCAGAATCAAAGAAAACAACACAACCCATAAGGATGCAAACCTGGAAGTCAAGGGACCTGGATTCCTCTGTCACCACTGGGCTGCACTCTCTGGGCTTAGTCCCTGAAAGTCTCTTGACTTCAGTTTCCTCAGATGTCAAAAAGAGAAGGAATTGGGCAGATGGCCCCTTATATTCCTTCCATCCCAGTGAACTTCATATTGATGGCTGGACCCAAATCCCATTTCAAAGCTACAACCAAGGGCTGAAAAACTGCCTTTTTACCTTCCTCTCCCTGATCCCTTAAACTGGGCAGTTTCTCTGATAGAACAGCACAGAGCCCCCTCCCAGCTCAGTAAGAGCTTTGTAAAGGGAGGGGGAGTGTTCCTGTAAGTCCTTTATTAACCAGAAGGCTGGTGAGCTGAAGCCATAGATGGTAGCTAGTTATGTTTTCTGACTAGCTGACGTCCAACCAGGACACTTTTTATTTCCTTCTTGATCATATTTCTAAAATACTTATGCCTCCTTTCTTCATCGTGAACACTTCCTGTCTTGACCTAGATGACTGTGTCTTCTGCAGCAGTCATTGTGAGTCTCAACAGCTGGGAAAAAGCCAAACCAAAGCAGCATGCTTCCTCCCTGGAGAGCCTTCTGAAGTGGCTGGGCCCCATCTGAAGAGGAGGACAGGAAGCATCAGCATTTCCTATCTATTTTGTGCTGGTCTAAGTGCTGAGCAATCCACAAAGTATCCCTGGACCTTTGCAATCACCCAGGGACATAGGGCCTTTTTATGTCCATTTTAGAGTTGAGAAAACCAAGGCAAACAGAGGCTAAATGACTTGCCCAGGGTGACAAAACTAGTTAATGTCGAAGTCTGGATTTGAATTCAAGGCTTCCTGACTCTAGACCCATTATGGCAGTTAGTCGTGGATGATCTGTAAAATGGATCAAGTAACCATTTCGCCTTAGCATACTGAACCTAATTGCATTTTATTTGATGGAAAAGGAGCCTATCTTATTTTAGACAATAGAGTTGCAGCTATAATAAAAGAATTAAGAGGCTGTACTGAATATATTCTGATTCCAGTATCTCAGCTGGAATTTGGAATTAATTCCATGCTATTAATTTATGTTCGTGTTGTGCTTTACTTCTTATAGTGAAAATATAATCTTAGTATTTTGGTAAACTGAATAAGATAAAATTATCCGTCACCTGATACATGCACACACAGACACAGACACACACACACTCACACACACACACACACACACCATACTATTTCTAGGATGGGAAATGCAAAGTCAAACAACAAACAAGTCTTATTTCCAGAAAATGACCATAATTAGGCAGGTGGGAACCATATGTGAATATCTATACTTCAAGTTAGAAAGTGATGACTGCATAGAAGAAGGCACTGCGGTCAGTGCTATCAGGGAAGGAAAGATGGCTTCTATCTGAATAAACACAAAGTAAATCAAGACTGAGGAGGGAGGGGGCGGGCAAGGGTTGGCATTCATGATCCAGGCTGATGGCTAGTGGAGTCTGGGCAGTGCCTTTGAGACAACTGGTTTTGTTTTCTTCATTCTACAGATGGAAAACCTGAGTCTTAGAAAGAGGAAATGATTGTGGATGGTCACGTAGGCCTTCGGCGCGGAATGACACTTGAGGCCAGGCTTCCCCTGGTCCTGGACCTGGTATTCTTCTCTCTGCTCTGCTCTGCTCTATAACGTGAGGGCCCTGAAGTAGCTGAGGCCTCTGGCCATGAGGGCAGAGATGGTGAATGGGTTCCAGTGCGTTGCTGAGGCCCAGATCTGGACACAGGCCTGCAGAATCAGCAGGACTGTCAGAGCCAGGTTTTAGATAAGGTTAAATGGGAAGCTAAGAAGTTTCATATGCTTTGGTTGGGCAGAGGAGAGACTTTGAACATTTTCATTGGAGTTTTCCTGTATCAAGGAGGCCTCTCGGCCTTCAGATGGTAAAGCCTTTACTTCCTTGAGCTAGCAACGCATTTCAAAGGTGGGCATCTCAATGAAAATGTAATTGGGCAAAATGGAAATGTCTGAATTGACAGATCAGTTCAAATGAAACAACTGGTTTCTTGGGCCTGCATCACCAGAGCCGATTTACCGGCATGAAATAGAGCAGCGGGCAAATACTTCGGGGCTGAGGACCCCTGTTCTCCAAGCAGACAGTGGATAGCCCGGATGCCATTCCTATTCTGCTCTCTTCTACAGATGCTCACCTGCCTGTCCATGCCCAGGTGAATCCCCCCAGCAGAGGTCCAGCTCCGTGCAATGAAAGCGGGCCCACGGGAGCCACCTCCTCCGTCTGGGTGTGTACCACCAGGGTCCAGACTTGCCCACACTTCTGCCAGCTGGTAGTGAGGGGGCACCGTGGAAAGAACAAGGCTCCTAGAATCACTTCTGACACTTACTCTTTGCTCACTTTACGGGACCAAAGGCAACCACGAAGTTCAGATACCTCATCTGCAAACTGCAGTGATTGAATAAGAACCTGGGTCCTGCCTAGCTTTATGCCCATTATCCTACAGAGCCCAGATGTGTGATGTACATATGTGACCTTGGGCAAGTCAACTAACCATTGCTGGCCTCAGGTCTTTCAGCTAGAAATGGGTTTGGAGGGGAGACAGTCAGGTTAAAGGAGATACTGTCTGAAGACCCTTCAGACTCTAGAGCTAATGGAAAAGTGGAAAAGAGCTGAGTTCAAATCCATCCTCAGATACTTACCCTGGGCTAGTCACTTCACCACTGGCTACCTCAGTTTCCTCAACTGGAAGAGACATAATGATAGCACCTGCCAAGATCCGAGGTTTGGATCAAATCTTTCTTATAATATTTTAAACCACTTTGAGAGAAAACCTTTGCAAAGCACTTTGCAGTCCTTATTTATAGTAGCAATCAATGCCCACTATTGTAATGACTAATGGTAATTATGAGCTTTAACATAAGGAATGCTTTTCTTCCGAGATTAAATCCCACCCCCTCTGTATATCTGGGGAACATAACTCACTATTTACATGGCATCATCCCCCTTAGAGGGAGCTCCTGGGGGATGGAGATTGTCTGGATGCTTCTTTATATCTCAGTTCCTGACCCATAGTAAGGACTGAATGAAGGGCTTTTCCTTGATTGATTGATTGGCCCTTACCAGGATTCTAGCTTTGGCTCTGTTACTTCACTAGCTTTGAAGTTTTACGGGAGTGGCACAACAGTTCTGAGCCTCAGTTTCCACTTCTGTCATCTGGGGACCATAATGTTTGCCTCTGCCATCGCAGACCAGTTTGGAGTCGTGAATAACCCAATGTGTGATGAAGCACTTTGCAGGCTATGGAGCATCAGCCAGCAGTGAGGATTACAGCCTGGGTTCTGAGAGGTCCTTCTATCTCTTTCTCTTGAAGTCTGAGACAGGCAGCATGGTCCAAAGAGGAGCGGGGACACGCCGAGCTTGGTGTTCCGTAGTTTAAGGTTCCAGTGAGGCAGAAAAGACTTCATTTCTGGCTCTGACTCTGCCATCCTTTCTTCTCTTCACTGTCAGTACCTGGTAGGGTTTAAGGGAGCTCTGATCCCCTCCACAGTCCAAGAGTCCCAATTTCAGAGTATAGGCTCCCCATGGGAAGTCTTGCTGATTGCACTTTTCCGTAGTGCAGTCTTGTGGATGTCTGGCTGCTTTCCAGTGCCTAGAAAATGTTCATAGTCAGTGCATTCAAATTAGATATTACTTTGATCAGACTGCCATGGAGCAAAATAAAAGGTTCCCTTCATGCTCTATCGTGCAACAAAACAAACCAGGAGCAAAACAAAATTCCCTTTAAAAAATAGACAGCAGATGATAAGAACTTGAAAGGCAGACTCTAAAGCCTACATCCCAAAGGGCACAGAATGAGTCCCCAAAACTCTCCAAGAAGAAAAGAGGGTGTCTGTTTCTGTAGACAAATATTTGCACCTTGGCATCTATTGTAGTTGTAAAATGGAGATAGTTATTATGAACTGAGAAGTTCATCATCAGTGTCATTAGCATCAAATCCTATTCTAAGATACTTCTTCCTTTTTTTGTCCCCGGAGGGGTGGACAGCTGGAGAGCTATGCTGGGATCTTCAGAGGCTGTGCAGATTGAGAGAAGTTTACAGCATTTTCAATAGGGTGCCCTGTAGACAAATCATGGAAGCAAATGGAAGAGATCATTTATGAGGGGCAATCTGTGCTATTTTGGGGGGGGGTGCTGGGGGAATCCAAATGCTGGAAATCACAAATTAATTGGGTTTTGTATTTACTGCTCCCTTTGCATGTACTTTTAGGATTACCAATCATGGACCCATTCTGATTCAACTTTGGAGCTGTGGGTACATGGCATCCTGACCCCCCCCCAAAAAAAAATGTTCATCTCTCCCACACAGAGACAAAAAGGACCTAAGAACCTCAGACAAGGCATTTAACCTCTCAGTGCTTCAGTTTCCTCCTCCATAAAATGAGTATAGGAATAGTAAACTTTAAAGTGCTATATAACTGTTTCTATTACACTATATATAGTTATGCTATATATAAATAGCTCTATATAGTTATACTATATGGTATTATATAAATGTTGTTTAGTAGTGGTAGTAGTATTTAATAGCAGAGTTAGGGAATCCTACTCTACTAGCAAAGAGGGCCCAGCCCAAATCCCTACCATGAGTAGAGTCCTAGACCAGAGATCAGCTTTGAATCCCACCTCTAAAGCTTACCAGCTAGATGTAACTGAAATCCTCTAGCTCATTGTGGGTAGGAGATGAATAGTTCATTCTCTGTACCTTTATTCCAGTACCTAGAACAGGGCTTAGCCCAGAGTAAGTCCTTAATAAATACTCATGCATTGCTTGATTTCCTCACATCTACAATAGTTGGTTTTTTTTTAATTGTTTCTGCTTCACAGAATCATCCGGAAAAATGGCATGGGGCTCAAAGGGGCTGATGAATGGATAAAAGGAAAGCACTTGGTAAAACCTGAAGGATTTGTATGAACGTGGGTGATATGGATGGCAGTGCTGTTGCTGGCGGTCTCAATAGTGGAAATGATACCTCACAGTTCCCATTATCACTGCCCTGGCTAGACACCCGATATGCTGCCTCCTCAGCCTCCTGTCACACTAATCTTCTTAGTCTTCATGTACATTGCATCTCCTAAGTTGGCCACCATTCCTTGTGGCCAAATCCTCGTATTCTTGTAACTACAGATTCAGAGAATCTGGGCATTCCTCCATGTCCTCTCCTCTATACTATGTGGGCTCACAATTCATTTTTGCTCTAAGGTCACTCCCCTCACTGTACTGATGGCTAACTAAATGAAGCATTGGAGTGATCAAGGTCTGGAAGTAGAATCTGGAAAATGCAGGCTCAAATATTGTTGAACACTTCCTAACTGTGTGACCCTAGGCAAGTCACTTAGTGCCTCAGTTTCCTCATTCGTAAGAATGACATCTACCTCACGGAGAGTTTGTAAGAATTAAAGTACATATTACAAGAAAGTGCCTGGCAAACCTAACAGGGCTAATGTTGGCTATTACTGTTATACTATCATCTCCTACCAAGACCAATCTAGAAAAGGTTAGCAATGAGAGGGTGACTCGTGCATTCTTCAGAAAGCCCAAGGGCTAACTGGCAAATGGCCGGAGCTGGGAGGTCTCAGGACCTTCCATGCACAGCTGTTCTCATTTAACAGTCTTCTCACACTTGATAATACCTTCCTTATGACTGGGTTAAGAGGAAATGAAAGAAGAAGAAAAGGAGTCTCACCGTCAAGGGGTAATATGGAGGCCTTGGACAGTTTTCTGAGGTAACCATGATGATTCTATCCAAACAAATTCTATTGATGATGTTTCATCCCACCACCCCTTTATTAATTACCCACTATAAGGTAGCTAGTTGGCAGAGCAGAGAGAGCCCCGGACCTGGAGTCATGAAGACTCATCTTCCTGAGTTCAAATCAGGCCTCAGACACTTACTGTGTGACCCTGTTCAAGTCACTTAGTCTTGTTTGTCTCAGTTTCATCATCTACAAAAAGAGCCGGAGAAGAAAAATGGCAAACCGTTCTGGTATCTTTGCCAAGAACACCCCAAGTGAGGTCACGAGGAATCAAACACAACCGAAGACAAAAGAGCAACAAATTGAAGGTGACAACGTTTGTGCTCCCAGACCTTCTGGTCTGAGCAGATGAGGTCATCTCATTCAGAAAGATCTGAACACCAGAGTAAGGGAAGGGGCGGTATGAGGATTCCAGCCCATCAGTGTGTGCGGGGCCAGGCTGTAAGAACTGTGTGATCTACCCATACATCCTATGGCTACCTCCAGCGACAGGAGGGGAGCCCACCCACCTTATTTTCTATAAAAAACAATACCTAAAATGAGTAAAAATCAATGACAAAATGCTGAGGGAGATGAGGTCAGCAGATGAGACCAGGAAGGACTGTGGGAAAAGCTGGACGTTTGTGGTTCACAAGAACAAACCCCAAAACATGAAATGGTTTTAGAAATGTATTAAATCATCTGGTAAAGGAAAACAAGCTGGAAAAGAGGCAGGGCCCTCTCATCCAGAAGGGTTACATTACATGGGATGTCAGTAGGAGACTCAAACACAAACCACACATCTACACAGTTAAGTTAAGCCAAGTTCCCAAGAGGGCAACTGAAAGCAAGGTAGATTGAAACAGACATGAGTAAACTTCAATAAAATTTGGGTGAAGCCAAAACAAGCCTGGGGGGCCCCTTCCAAGTCCTTCATAGGGTAACCCCAAACCAGAGCACTCTGTGTATATCCAAGATCTGGTGGAGCCCAAAATACCTGGGAGCAAAACCCAGCATTTCTAGAAAGTTACTGGGGTCAGGTAATGTTCTGGGTCCAGAGAACCTTGAATCACATATGGCTGTATTTAAACAATATAACAATTTTTCCTGAAAATATATAATAAATAATTTTCCCTACACATTTGAATTGAACCATTACTCCAATCCAATCCAATCAATTCATCAACAGGTATTGTGTTGGACACTAGAGATACAAAGGTAAAACATGTAACCAGCCCTGCTCTAAAGGATGTTGAAAGCCCCAAGGAGACAAGATGTACCTGTGTCTAAGAATAAAAATAATAAAGATTGCTAAGAAGACAGGGCATGAGAGTGTCTTGAATAAGACAAAGCTTCATATGGTCTATGATGCTTGAGCAGAGTTTTAGAGAAAGTGATGGATTCTATGAATCTCATCATAAGGAAAAAGGTCTTTGTAGAATCATGGTGTTAGAAAGACTCATAGCACAGCAAAAAGTTATCACTAATCGATCAATGTACATGTGGAAAGAGGTCTCTTGCCATGTGGCCTAGACATCCGTGCGTGTCCCTGTGGCATGTTCAACATTTTTATCAGATTTGGATAAAGTCATGGCTGGCCATTTTACCAATTAGCAAACACACTAAATGCAAGATTCAGAATCTGAATAATCGTGGTGGTCTAGAAGGGTGGTCTGAAAGGAGCGAACAAAAATTGAGAAGTATAAATGTAAAATAACAGAGAAATTATGGGAGAAAGCATTCAGGTGGCTCAGTGGATAGTGCTGGAACTGGAGTCTGGAAGACTGGATTCAAATCTGGCCTCAGACCCTAGCTATGTGACCTTGGGAAAGTTACTTAACCTCTGTTTGTCTTAATTAGCTGGAGAAGGAAATGGCAAACTACTCTAACATCTTCACTAAGAAATCTCATAGACAAGATGATGCACAAAGTCACCAAGAATTGGACACAACTCAACAATTCAACAACAGTGTGCACTGGAGGTAGAGAGTGGGCCTTGAATCCAGGAAGACCTAGGTTCCAGACTCGCGTCTGCTGTATGCTGACAGAATGACTCAGGACTTGTCTGACTCGTAAACTTCCACTGTCCTTCCTACACCTGAGCTTGCACTCTGAAGCAGGGCTGCGGCAGCTGCTTTCCCTCTCCATTCTACGCACAGATCAAGCAGTTACAACAAGTTACTATTTGCATATTAATGATCCTTGAGTCTAGTCTTTCATCAAATTCCCAATTTATCTGAATGTGAGACCAATTTCTTTTTCATGTCCAAAAATTAAAATGAAAATCGGCCAAATATTTTGTTGTTGTTGTTAACGAGCAGGCTAGGAGTATGGACAGAGTTACTGAGCTACATGAAATGAGTCGGACGTGACCCGTTATCACAGCTTCCCATGTACCTGTCCATGAATCTCTGAAACAAGCCCCGTCTTTAACTTGGGCCTCCTAAGAATGTAACCAGGGCCAAGCTTCTTTCCTCTTTAAATCAAAGCTCATGAGTCTCCAGTGATGGGGTTACTTAAAAAAAATAAAGTCTACTCAATTTTTTTTGTTATTTTTTCATACCCTAATTTTCTTCTGCATTCTTCTTTTCCTCCCTCTTAGAGAGTGAGCCCACTTCACCAAAAATTCCCATCACCAAAAAGAGGGAAAATTAGCAAAATCACAACATATGCTGTACCCCACATTCACGGGCTGCTCCCCAGACATCTGTAGACTCATGAGGGAGGTGCCTTCCCATATCACTTCTTGGGAGACAGGCTTGTTCCTTGCACTTTTGCAGCAATCATTTTTCATTATTATTCTGTGGTTTTTCTTTCTCTCTGTTTGCATTATTGAGGCTATTGCATATTGTCTCCTTGGGTCTGCTTACTTCATTCTACATCAGTTCATGAAAGACTTTCCAGGCATTATCTCAGCAGTCATCCAGCCTATCATTTCTTATAGTCAGGTCATATTCCATTACGTTCATGTACTGACATTTGCTGGCATTACCCAGTTTAGAGCCATCTACTGTGTTTCCACTTCTTTGTAATTAAAAAAAAATCACCTCCATGAAAATTTAGATAAATATCAGAAAAGAATTATCAATTTTGTAATTCCATACATAATACCTGGCCCAATAATGAACCTAGAACGACTGTTTAATACATACATCTTGACTGATTGATTGAAAAATACCTTTATTCTGTTAAAAAGGAAAAATAAAACCCTTGAGGCTCATTTTTATAATGAATTTAGCAATTTTATTTAGAATTATCAACTGAAACTGACCTCGGATGAGGAGGCCAGGTTTGTTATATGGTAAAAGCTGCTAAAGCTTGGACCAGAGTTAGTGAGAGTTGTATGAGAGTCATGGTGAGTAGCTATGACAAGAATTCTGCATTTAACCCTGGGAAAAACCAAGCCCTTCAGTTTTCCATATTTAACTCTCTCCCAGAAATCTTTGATCAAAGTAGACAAAATAGCATAATGACACCAAGCCCTTTTCTGTGGGAAGCGGCAAACAGCAAGGTAGCCGATTGCTGTAGGAGGTCAATAACTCCTACCTCAATATTTTTTTTCTCTCAAACACAAATATGCTTCACAAGTGAAGTGACCTTTTTGATGTGTCTTAAATCAACATGGCAACCCATTAGCGTGGCCACATCCATCTGGCCCTCCTTCTGTTTATCTGAATGATATACTGGTGTCACTCTGAACAGATTTCAATGCAACTTAACAAAAATACTAGAAGTAAATTTAGCAATGATCCTGAAACAAGTGCATATTTTGAAAAGCAGTCAGTGTTCTCCAGACATCCTCGGTGTGAGGAGATGGCTAAAGGAATTTTTTCCTCACAGTTCTTTCCATTGAGTTCTGTTCCATCCTTTCCATTTCCAAGTTCTGGGACTAGAGCTTTAGCTTCTGTCTCCTGATCTGGTCTCTCCATCCTTCCATCCTTACTACTACAACCGAGTTCAGCTTTCTGATCCTGCATTTTCATTATGTTTCAAGACCAAAAACATTCTGACAGTGTCTTCCTCTGGGGATTTCACTGAGTTCAAGGGACTTATCCTGGCATCCAAAGCCCTTGATGATCCGGCTCCTCAGGACCATATCAATGTGCAAATCCCCTGCATCCCAAGACCATGATCTCCCTTTGGACCAGGTTAATGTCTGACTTTGCACACATGCCTGGTTGAATCTTGCCTCTACAACTTTACTCATGTAATTCACTAATGTGGAATTTCTCCATCTCCTCAAATTGTGCCCATCTTCAAAGTCTATCTGGAGATTGCGTTTTCTTCTAGAAAGTACCACCCACCAACTTCTTCCTCTTACCTGCCCCACCCACCCATCCCCAAGCTGACTCACACTTGTCTGTCCTTCATTGAGCCAAACAATTTCTACATTATTTATCATGTCACTGAGTCACTTATTAAAGCATTTTAAAAATTAGATTGTTTGACCACAACTACAAAACACTTTTCACACAAATACAGTCAGATCTAACTAACTGGAAAAACATCAATTGCTCGTGGCTGGGTTGAGCTAATATAATAAAAATGACAATTTTACCTAAATTAAATTATATATTTAGTGCCATACCAATCAATTTAGCAAAAAAACTACTTTATAGAGCTAGAAAAAATAGTAACAAAATTCATTTGGAAGAATAAGCAGTCCAGAATATTAAGGGAATTAATGAAAAGAAATGCTAGGGATGGTGGACTAGCTATATGAGATTTCAGTCTGTATTATAAAGCAGCAGGCATCAAAACTACTTGGTCCTGGCTGAGGAATAGAGGAGTGGATCAATGGAATAGATTAGGCACACGAGATTCAGAAATCAATGACTGTAGTAATCTATTGTTTGATAAACCCCAAGACCCCAGTTTTGGGGAAAGAACTCACTGTTTAACGAAAACTACTGGGAAAACTGGATTATAGTATGGCAGAAACTGGAAATAGACCATTATCTAACACCATATACCAAAATCAAGTCTAAATGGGTGCATGATCTAGGTATAAAGGTTGATACTGTAAGCAGTTTTGGAAAACAAGGAATAGTTTACCTGTCAGATTTATAGAGAGTGGAAGACTTTATTACCAAACAAGAATTAGAGAGCATTATAAAATGCTAAATGGATAATTTTGATTATATGAAATTGAAAAGCTTCTTTACAAACAAAGTGAATGTAACCAAGATTAAGAGGGAGGTGGGAAATTGGGAAAGAACTTTTACAACCAATGTCTTTGATAAAGGCCTCATTTCTAAAATGTACAGAGAGTTGAGTAAAATCTATAAGAATATAAGTCATTTCCCAATTAATAAAGGGTCAAAGGATATGAACAGGAATTTTTCAGAGGAAGAAATTAAAGATATCTATAAGCATATGAAAAAAATGCTCCAAATCACTATCGATTAGAGAAATGCAAATCAAAAGAACTCTGAGGTACCACATCTCATCAGTCGGATTGGTTAAGATGACAAAACAGGAAAATGACAAATGCTGGAGAGGATGTGGAAAAATTGGAACACTAATGCATTGCTGGTGGAGTTGTGAACTGACCCAACCATTCTGGAGAACAATCTGGAATTATGCCCAAAGGGCAATAAATAATTTCATACCCTTTGACTCAGCAATACCACTTCTAGGGTTGTATCCAAAAGAGATCATAGAAGTGGGAGGAAGACCTATATGTACAAAAATATTTATAGCAGCTCTTTTAGTTGTGGCAAAGAATTGGAAATTAAGGGGATGTCCATCGATAGGGAAATGGCTAAACAAGTTGTCGTATATGAATGTAATGGAATACTATTGGGCTATAAGAAATTATGAGGAGCGAATGGACTTCATAGTTACCTGGAGAGGCTTATACGAACTGATGCTGAGTGAGAAGAGCAGAACAAGGAGAAATCGGTACACAATTACAGACACAACATATGTGTGATGGACAGCTTTGATAGACTGGACTCTTCTCAAAAATACAGGGTTATAAGTCAACTCCAAAAGACTCATGATGGAGAGAGATGTCTATATTCAGAGAAAGAACAAGAAAGAACAGAGTTTGAATGCAGATTGAAGCAAACTACCTGCTCTCTTTTTCATGTTTGGTTTTGTTTCTTCTTTTCCATTGTTCATTCCATCCGATACCATCCTTCTTTATAACCTGACTAATGTCTAATGTGAACCTATTTACAATTCCTATACTTGATTGCACACCGCCATGTTGGGGGTGAAGGGGAGGGAGAGGGAGAAAATTTGAAATTCAAGAAATTGTGGAACTGAATCTTGTAAACTAAAAGAAAACAAACAAATTAATAAAGACCAAATAATTTTAAAAAATTAGATTGCTATACTTTTGAGGGCAAGAGCTATTCCATGTAACCAATGGAAAGTCCAAGAGATATAATTTCTGGGTAATTAATTATTTTATTAATTATGGCTACAAATAATTAAAACAAGGATGGCCACTTGACTTTTTCTCATAAACCATAGATGAATTTTGGGAGCTTCTGAATGCTTAAAAAGCCTTTGGAAATGTGGGTGTACCTGAGGGTGCAAATCATCTCTGATTGATTGATCAGTGGTGGATCAACTCAGTCAATGAGGGGGTGGACATATTAATGAGGAGGTAGCAGAAAATGTCTTCAGCTCTTCCTGAGAGAGCATGACCTAATGAAGAAGCTCAGCCACCTCCAGGAATCTGGACAAATCTACCCAGAGCTCACTGTTAGATTTCCCCTCCATAAGCTAGGTCACCCCAAACTCCAGTGGAAACTTAAAAGGTCAGAGAGGGGCTCTTTTCTAAGGGCAAGATCTCACTTACTATTGGAAGGTCTCCAAGCTGAGTGAGGTTCTACCTGAGATCAAAAAGCATGTGCCCCACGGATTTGGACAATCTCATTTATCAGCAATGTCCTTCAGATTCTGAATAAATCAACTACAAGGGGTTGATTTCTGAATGAGTTTATAGAAAACAGAAAATCTTAATCTCAATTAATGACTGATTATTAACATAAAAGAGAAATAACTTATCTCAGCCATAGGCTGCTTTTGTATCCTGGTGTGAATCAAAGAATTTATTTTTTTTATTTAATTTTCATCCCTGAAGCATAAATGTATGTGTATTATTCAAGTTTAAGACTACAGTAATCCACTACATGGGGTATCACCTTGAAGGGTAGTAATGGCTGACTTACACTGAATTTTCTTGTCTCCCTCCTAGCCCCTTGAAAGGGCTTCAGCTAAATCCTTCCCAGGACTTGCTTATCTTCTCAGTGGAGGACGGGAGTAGCTGAAGGGGTGATTTTTTTCTCTTTGTCCTTTCTACCCAGCCCTTCTCCTCTCTTGAGATTGTCATGTGCCACACCTTGTTAGAACTTTTAGTCTAGGGATAATAGAATAACACTCAGGAATAAGAGGAAGACTATAGGTTACCACTCTAGAATGAAGCTAATTCATTATGTCATGCATTTATATGCAAATGTAATATGTAATACATTTAAATTCAACTTCTTCCAAGCCTTCAAAAATCAATTTCACCAAGACAAAAGAGGCAAGTCCTGGCACTCTCCTTCTCTCTCTCTCTCTCTCTCTCTCTCTCTCTCTCTCTCTCTCTCTCTCTCTCTCTCTATACATATGTATGTATGTATGTATTGTGTGTATATATGTATAAATATGTGTATAATCACTCCCAAAGGGCAAAATTATGTGGAAAGAGAGTTGTTGTTCATCCTTACTAATCAAAGGAGTTCAATGACATAGCAATGTTGGGGGCAAGGTACATTCCATTCACCTGTGGCTGATCAATCCAGTACAAAGCCAGAAAACTCTACCACAGGCCAGGCATAAATGTTCCCTTTGAACATTTGGGATGAGGATGCCCCTCGATTTGCACATCTCCTGTAGCCTTTGTGCTCTGGTGATATGCTTTGCTCATTGAGCATAGTGCATTTTTGGATGTGAGCATGCTATAAGAGGTGGTCCTATTGTATCCATGTATTGGTGTCTCCTATGTCTCACAAGTAACACTAAAGCTCTCTCAGAGACCTTCAGAGTTCCCTTGTACCACTTCGGACTTCTGTGTGAATGCTGGACCCACTTGAGTTCTCTTTAAAATAGTCTTAGGTAAATGTACATTTGTTACTTGAGTTATATGGGCAGCCCATCAGAGTTGTCCTCTGGGCAGGAGTTTGAATGCATGGCAGTTTAGCTCAAGCAAGGACTTCAGCATCTGGTACCTTATCTTTCCAGGTGACCTTCAGAATCTTTGTAGTATAATTCAAATAGAAGAAGTTGGATTTTTCAGGCATGGCACTGGTAGACTGTCCAGGTCTCACTGGCATACAACACTGAGGTCAGCACAAGGGCTCTGGAGACCTTCAGTTTGGTAGATAGCCTAATACCTCTTGTCTTCCACACTTTCCTTTGAAACATCTCTAATACTGAGCTGGCCCTGGTAAGTATATGTTGACCTCATCATTTGTGTGGATATCCCTGGGAGGTATACTTCTCATAGGAAAGTGAGCTTATCCACAGCATTTGCTGTAACTGATGGCTCCATGTATGGATGGTGTGGTGCTGGCTGACTGAGAACCTTTGTTTGTTTTGGGTTTTTTTGGTGTTGATTGTCAAACCAAAATTATCACAAACAGCACAGGATTGATCCATACTCTATTGAATCTCAGCCCGAGAAGCTATGTTGAGATTGCATAGTCATCTCTGAACAAATCTTATATACCAACTCTCCCTCCACTTTAGTCTTGGCTTGTAACCTTTTCAAATTAAAGAGTTTACCATCAGTACGGTAGCTGTTTTGACCCGACTGAAGGTGTTTAACAACATTGTGAAAAACATCGTGCTGAAAAAGATGGGAGCAAGGATACAGGCCAGGTTTACTCCAGTGGTGACTGGGAAAGCATGAAAATATTGTGCTTTGTCCAGAAGCCGTGCAAGCACACCATCATGAAAGTGGTGCATAATCCTGATTAACTTCTCTGGGCAGTCAGATTTCACCATGCCATTCCACAAGCCCTAACAAGTGGCAGCATCAAAGACCTCGGTCAGATCTACAAACGTCGTGTGCAGACCTCTTCTCTGCCCCTGCCTTTCTTCTGGAGGTGTCAGGCAGTGAGCACCATGCTGACAATTCCTCAGTACTTTCTAAAGCCACATTGGCTCTTGGGCAGATGCACATGTTCCAGGTAAAGGATCAACTAATAAAGGAGGCAAGAACTAAGGCAACAAACCACCTGTGAATGTCACAGAACAAGCTGCATCCTTTTCCTTTATAAAGATGGACAATGATCTTGGTCTCCTCAGGTGTAGCCTCCTCTTGCCGTATAACCTGGGAAAGTCTGCCAGCGTTTGTATGAGCAGTGGCCTCCCTGCCCCCTAAATATCTGCTGCAATGGAATCAGCACCAGACACTTGGCCACACAAGAGGAACCTAATGGTGTTCACTACTTCTTCAATTGGAAGTTCCACTACAGAGGAATTGACCTCAAGCTCAGGTATATGGTCAATGGCTTTAGCATTGGTGGATGACAGTCTGTTAAGAGTGCCATGAAACATGATGGAGAGAAATATGTGCATCCAGAGAAAGAACTAGAAAGAACTAAGTTTATATCCAGGTGGAAGAAAAATACTCAATCTTTTTCCTTCTCTTATTTGGTTTTATGTCCTCTTTACCATTTTTTATTCCAGCTGGTACAATCTGTCCTTATAACCTGACTAATGTATAATGTGAAAGTATTTACAGATCCTATACTTGACTATATGCCGCCATGGCGGGGGGAGGAGGGAGGGGGACAAAATGTGAAACTCAAGGAATTGTGGAATTGAATCCTGTAAACTAAAAGGAAACAAACAAATTAATTTAAAAAAATAAATAAATAAAAATGACCAAAAAAAAAAAATTAAAGATAACACCACAGGAAAAAACAAAAGAATGCCATGAAAGTGTTCAGTCCCTCTCTCCAGGATCATGTCCTATCACTGATCAGTGTGATTCCATCAGAGCTGAGAAGTTGAGATACACCAAAGGTCTTTGGTCCATAAATCATCTTCGAGGCATCATAGAAGTGCTTTGGGTTGTTGCTATTTGTGTCAAACTAACCCTGATCTGCCTTCTCACTAAGCCAAAAATCCTGCATCTAAGCTTTGCTCTCACTTTTTGATGGAATTTAGGCTACTTTCTTAGATGAACTGCCCTGCCAGTAGACCCTGTGGACTTCCCATTTTCCATTTAGCAACTTCAGAATTTCCTCATTATTTTCATCACATAATCCTAATGTTTGTGAGTGTTTTGGCTCAAGTGAGCAAATGTGCCCACTCCTTTTCTGCTCCCTTGTTGCTGTGTGCAGTCAGATCTCCCTTCAGGTCAATGATGAACTGTTTCCTAACAGAGAGGTGCTCTGGTCTCTTGACATCAAATCTCTTGTCAGTAGTCTTGCTATGAGGCTGCCACTTTTGCTGAATGTGAATGTTTAGCTTGGCAAAGCTAAGTCTATGATTGACCCAGTACTCTGTGCCACAATCTCCTTCATCACTCTCACATCCTGCCTGTGACTTCTCCTGACAATGACATAGTTTACTAGATGCCAGTACTTGTCACAAGATGCATCCTCAATGCTTTGTTGCCTTTGGTTAAAGAGAAGATAGTGCTGGTGATGAGAAGGTCATGAGATACATAATCTTCAGGCATGAATGATGGTTGCTTGCTGTCTTCAGCTCTTTTCCTCCACAGAATTGCAACTGAAGAATTTATTTCAAGGAAAACCTTTCAAACAGTTAGAGTTTTCCAGAAGGAGGATCGACTCTGTTGGTATGTGATGAGTCGCCTTTCACTAAGTGTCTTTGAATGAAGAGTGGATGAGCATTTGCAGCAAATATTGCCAAGGGGAATTCCAGATTCAAGTAGACCTTGGACATAGCTCTATGGTGCCTTCCAACCTTGAGATTTGGTTATTTTGTGAGCTTCTATTGGGCATGTAATACTGTTACACTGAAAAGAATTCAGAACCAGGAATTACAAGATGGTCTCCTTTGGCCTTTCCAGACTTCATCCTTTCATCTATAAAATAAAGATATTATGCATGCTGCCTACTAGCCTTCTGTATGTGTATCCCTCCTAATAGATGTGAACTCCTCAAAGTCAAGGACAGAGGCCTTGTGCTTATAAATGCTTTGGGATGAATGAATCTTCCATTGTGATCATTTTTCAAATAGGGCTGATTAACTCTCCCGAAGGTTGAATAAAGAATTGATGTAGATACAGTTTATTTTTTGTGAGATAGAGAGAGAATCATGGCATTAATAGTTCCTTTTGAACTCCCCCTGGCTTAAGCAATTCTATTCTTTCAGAGAGTTTTGACTTCATTGATCTCAAGCCTTAATTCTTCCTCCCAGGAATTATTTACATCAAACTAAGATGAAAAGTCTCCATTTTGATCCTTACCTCCTTCCGCACTTTCCTCAACCATTCACAAATAGCCCCTGGCTGGTAGAGGTCAGTGTTTTAGATAATCATTCAAGTCAGAGCTCTGATCATCATAATTCATTGGAGAAAATCCATTTTTTGTTGGATGGGAGTCAGGTCATAATTGAGACTGAAAAACACAGTTCTATCACATCAATGGAAAACAAGCCCACTTAGGATCTGCTACTTGGTTTTATCATCCTATCGAAACTATTTTAGCAATTTGCTCTTTAATTCCCATGCTCTGCACATATTTTTTGCCATGTTGTAGAATATGGCAGTCGTTATGTTCTGAGAAGCAGAATGTTCTCTATCTTCTATTCTGGTCTTTAGCTCTGAAGTGGCAAATGGAATTTGGATGCAGTTGATACATTGTCACAGTCAAAGTTTTAACTAAAGTCCATGTCATTCCTGGGCTTGAAATTCTATCAGATGTGCCAATAACTAAAATTAGGAAGTAGAATCTCGATGCCCTTACCACAACAAGAAGTCACTTTTCATCTAATCTCTCATGGGTGTTGGCGCGAGCTTCCAAACAGAGAAAATATGAACTCTCGTGGACATTTCAGATGAATATATTAGAAAAATATTCATCTTCTCTAGTTATATAATCTTAGAGCCACAAAGGACATTAGAATGACAGCTCTAAAGATAGCTCTAAGGATCTCCAAGGCCATGTAGACCCAACTCTACCATTTTATAACCGAGAAAATCAGAGCCCAGATGGTTTCTATAGCACACTGCTGGTCAGAAAGGCAGGAAATCAAAGATGCAGGAGATGAACCCATCTTCCTGGACTTGAAATAAGCCAGCTTTCCTTCTCAATATGTTGCCACACACTTCTCCCCATTCCTATAAGAATCCATCCAGTTGCTCTCGAATAACTCCCTTTCAAGGCTTTAGGCACCAGATTTCTCATTTGTAGAATAAGAAAGACTGGATTAATTGAATTCAAAGGTGACTTTCAGTTCAATCGTTCTGCAGCCAACAACCCAGAGTCCATTTGCATAAGACTCTGCACTGGGAGAGATTGAATACTCAGGGCTCTGAGGTTGCACAAGGGGTAGAGTTGGCAAGAACTTGAGAGAAATCTCTATTTTCTTCATTCCGACTTCAAGAAAGAAGACACGTGGTCAAAGAAACCCTTCCAAACCCTGAAGGGAAAGAGAGACTCAGGGAAAAAGCTGACATGTAGAGGAGTCAGCACCATAGTCATATCCCTATCCCCAGATTGTCCAACAGATACTTTGAAAAATTGGGTGACGTCACAGACTCTTTGTCTTGGTAGAGCTGAGATAACTTACTTCCAGTGGGAGAACTTATTCTCTCGATATATTTTCTGATATATTCTCATTTGTATACCTGCTTGGGTTTTGGTATGCTATGGGCTTAGACATGTGTTTTTTGTGGAACTAGCATTTGATGGAAAGAGAGTCAAGCCTTTTATATAGAGCTGCAAGCACTCCTTCCCTATTAAGGAAGAGTGATTAGGAGCTCAGCTTGAATCTAGGAATTATTTACCCTAGACTAATAATATTTAAGGGGATAGATATAATGCTCACATCAGAGAAAGGGTATCAGGCTAGAATTATATCTATCCCCTTAAATATTATTAGTCTAGAGTAAATAATTCCTAGATTCAAGTTGAGCTATCTTTTCACTCCAATCTCCTGCCTCCCCTCTAGGCAGGAATCAAAATGTCCCTCAGAAAAGAGTGGTGGAGGAGACTTTCAAAATCTATTCATTTCTCCCTACAAACCCTATTTAGACAGACCCATGTGGACTCATGTAACCAACATGGGCACAATGTTAATCCCCAACCCCTTCTGTGATTCAAGAATTTCTAGTTAAATGGAGCTCAGTACTTTGTAAAACAGCCAGTGGATAAGGGGACAACATACAGGTTGAAGGAAGAAAAAGGTTTCAAGAAACAGGTATGAAAAGGAGGTATATCCCAACATGGGCAGCATTCTATAAAAATACAAAAGATAGAATAAATCATTTATATAACATGTAATGAAAAATTGCATAAAACTGATGCAGCCCAAATAAGATTAGAATGTGCTGATTGAGGGGGGAAAAGAATTTGCATCCAATATTTCTGATGAATATCTTGTATCTAAGAAATATTAAGAATAACTACAAATGGACAAAAACAATAGCCTGTCCCCAATGCACTAGTGGTCAAAGGATATATACAGACAGTTTTCAAAGGAAGAATCACAAATTTTTAATGGCAGGAAACTTTCCTTCTGTCACTTTGGCTCCCTGGATTCCCTGCTCTCAAGTGTAGCCTCAGAGAGAGTTGTATGGCCATGTGCTCCCAGGAGGACAGAACTTAGTGGGCAAGGGCATTTTTTCACCAAATCCATTGCTGAACCAGAGAATCAATGACATCGGACTCACTATCCCTCTTCTCCCATGCTATGGTTGCAATAGCTCAGGATTATGTAGGTAGATCGCCCAGAGATAGTTGGGAGAAAGGGGAAGAAATCAGGCTAATAATCCCTGGAAGGACTGATTCCTACATTTTCATTCTTAATTATTATTTATCTAATCTACAAATGTGTTAAGCTATATATTAATCATAGAGGGAGTATGGCATGGTGAATAAATACAAAGCTAGTTTCAGATTCAGAAAGATCTAGGCTCAAGTCCCATCTCGGACACATATGTCCATGTGACCTCAGATAAGTCACTTAACTTCATGCCTCAGAAGTAATATAATGCCTTAAGTAACTCTCTACAACCATCAGTAAATAAGGGGGGGGGGAGGAATGACCTACATTGAAAGGGGAAGTTTCCCAACCTAAGCGTTCCATACGTGAATGAGATCATGGGTCTAGTCACAATCCACTACATGATAAGCATTGTGCTATCTAGAATTAAGAAAGGCATTGGCTAGCTAGTAGCATTTGAGCTGGGCATTGAATAAAACTAGTAGGAATACTAGTTGGGTAAAATGAGAAGGAAGCATCTTCCAGACACTGGATACAAAGGAACTGAGATGGCAAATGGAATTTTGTATATGAAATGCAGAAAGCGGTCTAGTTTGGCTGAACCAGAGAGGGCATGAATAGGACTAGTGAGGATTCCTTGAAAGAAAGTCACGTCGCAATTGCGAGGGACTTTAATGCCAAACAGAGAAGTATAGATTTCATCCAAAAGTAGTAGAGAGCCTTTGAAGCCATTTGAGCAGGGGACAGACATGGTCAGGTCTGTGTCTTAGGAATACAAATGCTAAGGAAGGTTTTCTCAACTATAGCTTCAATTTATAAGATAGCACAGCAATGGCCACAGGATGGGGTAAGGCTTGGGACAAAGTCGATAATGTTTCCCCAAAGCCTTAGCTCCGGGTCAGAAAAGTGGGACATAAGCTAAATGAGATCAAGTGAGATTACACAGAATAAATACATAAATTGGGGACATAGTTGTTACTGGAAATCAGGGGATTTGAAACAGTGCTGAGCTACCTAGAATAAAAAATGAAAATCCCAGGAAGTCTCAGCCCCGGTGGGCAGCATATGCAGTTTGTGATAATGCAGCTTCTGAATTCATAGAGCAGAACACCTGTATGCCCTTAACAAGGTCACAGGGGATTCTAGGTATGTTTTATTGATCAACTTTTGAAATTGCTCTAGATAGGCTGCAAGAAGCTGGATAAAGGATTCTGAACTGTGAACCCCCAAATGGAGCTCCTTGCTCTGCATCCCAAATACAACTTATGGCACCAGGTCTGCAGGCTAGCAGTCAGAGTTAAGAGAATCAACATAGGGGATAAAAGAGGGAGTGAAGAGTCTAAGCCAAAAGCCAAAGACGGCCAATCAGTGGCCATTAGATGCAAGCATTGGGTTCAGCCACATAAACAAAGCATGCATCCTCCTTCCCTGCCTTTGTGAGGACAACATTTACCCAATAGGCTGCTTGTCCAGGTCACACTAGGGAGCAAAATCAGGTTTATTTTGCATTTGAAACTATGGCATGAAGTAAACCTTTAACAGAAGAAAGTTTAAGACCTATGTTCTCATGGCTCATTGTTTCTGGAAGAATCCTGGAATCCATCTCTAAAGAATATTGCACCAGATTAAATTCTGAGAAGATGGCTGGGTGATAGACAGCCAAGGGCTTGGCATTACCCAACCACACCCAATTGATAGGGGAAAAACACATTTTTTTTTCAAAATCAGCAGCTAAACAATGACAAGAAGAGGAAGACTCAAAGAATTCAACACAAGGGAATCCTTACAGAAAATCACAATTCGTGGAAAACCAGGTCATCCATCTTTCATATTTCTTGTTCTTCAGCTTCCAGGCCTAGGACCTTCTAAAGCCTCTGCCAACCTTGGCTGGAGGCAGCCCTAAGTCTAGCTTAGTGACTGGAGTTTCATAAACATCTCACCACTCCCAGGTTGGTGAGTTGGGCCAGATATGAGTTATAGAAGAAAGTGTGTGTGTGTGTGTGTGTGTGTGTGTGTGTGTGTGTGTGTGTGTGTGTGTGTGTAATGGGGAGGAGGGGAACAGTTTCCATCACCCTGTAGATTAATATATATCCTAGGGAAGAAAGCTGTAGAGGAGAGGACAGGAAGTGTAGTCATTTTTTTTAAAGAACTAATTTAATGATATGTAGAGGAATAAAAAGCCAACGAGAGGGATAAGAATGTGAAAATGAGAGAACAGCAGGGGCTTCTAAGAGCTTTCTCTCAGCAGTGTACCAAGGAAGCTTTCACCAACCCTGTCCTGCCAGAGCCCTGATGTCAGCCTGGGGACTGGAAAAATGTCAATTGCAAATAGGAAAATGGAGCCCAGAAGACTTAGAATAGGAAAAGTAAGGAATAGGTTCACATAAAGTGAGTTGGCCTATGGCTAGTGACCCATGGGACATTCTCACTTCTTGACCAACGTGGATTTTATAAAAAAAAACAAACTACTGTGGTCTGAGAAAATAAAGAACTGATAGTGAGGGTGGGAGAAGGCATTATAGGAGCCCTGGGCCTCCAGGAGTAAAAGGATCATTTAGCTGATGTTCGGATCATAAAGTGGGAGCTAAGAGGTCATTAAGTGCTAGGACCTCATTTTGCAGATAAGAAAACTATAGCTTAGAATGGTGAAGGGACTCAGTCAGAATGTCTGAGCTAAAAAGTATCTTAGACACAATTTAGAGCCCACATTTTTTTTCCTAAATCCCAGACTGTAGGACAAACCACTGTGCCAAGAAACATCAAAAACACCACAGAAAAACCAACAGTATGGTTGATAATGAAAATAAAAGCTTACTGAGAAGGGGAAAAAACAAGTTTAGAAGAAAGGAACTTCTTCACTGAAAAAGTACTTCTCAACAAACGAATTAAACAGGAAGCTGAAAGTATTAGAGATTCCAGAAGGATCCCTAAATGAAAATGAATCAATGAAAAAACAACCTCAAGAATTGGTCAGAAGAGCAATCAGAGAATATAAATTATGTATGTGTATATACATATATAAATTATATATATATATATGCATATATATACATATATACATGTGTGTTAAGAAATTCGTCTCTCAAAAAAGTAAAGAAGTTAGAATGGGAGGCAGCAATGGTCTACAAAAGAGCAGTCATTAAGAAAAGGGAAAGGAAATTGTAGCAGAAAAACATATTTGAAAAGAATCAAAAGATAATAAGACAATGCCCAGAGAAGCAGGAGAGAATTAGAGATGACCGACAGCTTTTGTAAGGTTGTAGCATCGACAAAAAGGCCACAGGACCACAATGTTTCTTTACAGTCTTAATTAAAACCATGAAAAAAGAGAAATTCCATTCAGAACAATTACAAAACATAAAATACAAGGGAGTTGCTGTCTAAATATGCATGTCAAAAATTGCAGAAATACAATGAGCATGGCACTCTTTACAGAATTGGAAGAGTCCATCAATCAGCAAGCTCTTATCAAGTGCCTACTCAGTGCTAGGGGCCGTCCTAGGTGCTGGAGACACAAAGGCAAAAATGAAAAGACCCTCGTCCTTGAGGAGCTTACGCCCCATTGAAGGAAACAACATGTAGACATATAAGGACATTTAAAATGGGCCCAGAGTAAATACTCGGTTGTGGGTGGGGAAATGCTTGCAGCAGTGCCTGGGCTGGGATGGATCGGGAGAGACCTCCTGTTGAAAGTGGAACTTGAGCTGGGTTTTAAAGGAAGCTAAGACAATCTAAGAGGCCAAGGTAAGGAGAAAGTGCACTCCAATCATGAGTTCCTGACTAGGTAAAGGCACGAAGAAGGGAGGTGACAAGTCATGGAGGAGGAACATCAAAGAGGCCAACAGTACTGAAGCGTAGGGTAGATTAGGTGGTGTGGAGCATCTGGTACTAAGTCTATGAGGGTACCCGGGGGTCTGATTTTGAAGGACTTTAAATAGGAAACAGAAGAATTTGCATTTTGCCCTCAAAGCAATTCATTATGTCTTGAGCTTTTGAGTTGGGGAGTCAAGTGGCCACCTCTGGGTTTCAAGTTATCACTTTGGCCATTGTGTGGAGGAAGGATGGGAGGGATGAGACATCAGAGGCTGAGAGCCCCATCTTGGAGGTTAATGTAACAGAAGAGGCAATGGAGGTCTGAACTAAGCAGTGGCCATTGGCATGGAGAAAATATGAAAAATGTGAGAGATGTTTCAGAAGTAGAATCGGTAAAAATGGACATTAGGAGGGCTCGAACGTCCCTGGGGAGCAGTGCAAAGAATTACAGGATCAGGATCAAAGGAATCAAGTTAAAATGCAGTGATTCTATTTACTACAAGTTTGACCAAAGCAGGGACATCTCTATGCCTCAGTTTACTCTGACAGCTTTTAACCTTAAAAATATGACCCTATGATATTGATAGGAATCTTGGCTGATTTCCTCTAGTTGGAAGGATTAAACCATAAGAGAAAAGCATATTAATTAGGGTTCAAAGGCCTGGGATGCAGATTCTGGCTCTACTGACAGCAGACTGACTCCCTGTGAGATGGGAGAGCCTGAGAATCTCTAGGCCCAGCCCCCTTCTTGTCAAAAAGACAGGCTTGGCATGGAAGATGATTGACATTCACAGAGCCCGCAATCTGTGATCATGGGGTTCTGCTCCCCCTGCTCTCTTCAGATTATGCTGGAAACCTTTAATTGCACCAAGAAAGGTCAACTCCTCTAACACAGGGTCTTGTTTTGTTTTGTCTCACTGCCTCCAGGGCCTAGTTCAGTTCATAAAACAAATAGGTGCTCCATAAACATTGGTTGGCTTGACTTGTTATTCAACTGACATTCCTCAATTTAATCTATAGGACATTCCTCATTTTAAAAAGAACTCTGAGTAGTAGTAGTGATGATGGTGAGTAGTAGTAGTAGCCGTAGTAGTAGTAGCAGCAGTTATAGTGTTCAGGAAGAGCTAGCCCCTCTGTTGTGAGGGCTCGCTCGGCCCCTTTCTGGGCTGCTGCTCTTCCACTGTTGGTCTTCGCCTGTTACCCAACTCCCACCTGTGGCTCCAAGTAGCCCCAGTCAGCATCCGCACCCCGATAAAACCATCTCAGCAGATGGACTAAACAAGGCTGAGTGTAGCTGACAGGTTTAGAGCTGTTGGTGGGTTAGAGGATGCCTCCCTCAAACACGTGAGCAGTTTTCCTGGCAGAACAGGCAGAGGAGAAGAATTTGTTCCATGGCCATGAAGGAAGCTGAAGCAGGCAGTGCAGAGTTCTGAGAGGCTGGTCAGACACTGAACACCAAGGGCATCCATCACATCCTAGGCCACTCACAATTATCATGACTTTTGTCCTCCCTCTGAACTTTAATGTCTCTGGAAGAGAGAGTGAGACTGAGGACTCTGTGCAGACCTGCCTCACTTAAATCCAACTCGTGCACAAGTCAAGACATCACTCAAGAGGGATGTGGTTGGTCTTAAACAAAAATGAAGGATGAGCAATGACAGAGGGGAGGAGGAAGAGGAAGAGGAAGCATTTATATAAGCACTTTAAGGTTTATAAGACAGCAGAAATATTATTGTATTTGATCACAAAAACCCTGGGGTAGATGCTGTTCTTCTTATTTTACAGATGAGGAAACTGGGGCTGGGAGAGAGCTGGTAAGTGTCTGAGGTGTGCTTTGCAGTCAGATCTTCCTAACACCAAGTGCAGCCTCTCACACACTGCCATGCCCAGCTGATGTATGGTAGTAGAGATTACTCTCCCCAGTTTACAGATGAGAAAAGAGGCAGAGAGAGAGTAAGCGATTATTTCCAGGATCTCGCAGCATGGAAATGGAAGAGGTGGGTGTCAAACCCGTCTCTGCATTAAGAGCTGAGTGCTCACAGTCTGTGTGAATCTTAGAAGAACCTTCTATTCAATGGAATTCCATTCAGTCCACATCTGTGAAGTAGCTACTGGGTGCCAGGCACTGTGCTGAGAACCTGCCTCACACCACCTCCTAGGGAGAAATGGAAATCCATGGAGGGGAGCGCCCTGTAAAGGTTCCAACTACCGGAGTATGTTGGCTAGTGCTTCTGAACTGCTTTCCCTTTTTGTCTTTTATTCTTTGTTAAAAGGGAGAGTTCTCTGGAAGAAGGGGAATACGTTGGGAAATGTAAGTGACATAAAAAGAAAACACATAAAGAACGTTTCATTTTAAACATTTTGTTAAAGATAGCACTTTTCAAGTGAGGGAACATCAGGTCATCTTCCAGGATCCAGTGAGATCACTGAGTTGCAGGCTAAGATGATGTTCAACAGAGCAAGAAATCAGTGCGAAGTCAATTGTGTGCTGGCTTCCATCCTTATCATGATGTTTGCCTTTGCCGACAGCCCTCTCCTAGATAGCCTTCTTTTGGGAAATCCAATAATGTAGTTTGTTCTATCGGCTTCCTGAACGCAGCCAAAGTACATCTTTGGCTTTGTTCCCATCCTTTATCAACAGCTGTGACAGGAGCACAGTGATTATGACCTCACAAAGCAAACAGTGACCATGCTCAGCCAAGGGCCACTGGGGCATAACTCTAATACACTTAACGACTTTCAGAACTTTTGATTCCAGAGGATCTCTAATCTGATGGCCTCCAAAGACGATGAGCTGAGCCGTTCTCCTGCAGGTTTGAAGGCAGGCTATTCCTAACTATAGAACAAGTGGCTGTTCATTCCATGTGTCTGAAGTTTGCTCATCTGTAAAATAGACACATCTGTAGTCTCTACTTCTTGGGGTGTTTGGGAGACTCCAAGGAGATAATAAAGGTAAAGAAAGTCCTTTACAAATATTAGAATGCTATGAAAATGACGCGTGTTCTTGCATCATCACTATCTGTATTTTCCTTCCCCCTTTAATCCCACCTCTCTGTTTCCGTCACGACGTTCCCCTCTATCCTAATGAGTCCCAAGGAAAATGGATCCCTTTCGTCCTGTTGGGCAAGAAGACTCTTATTGGGAATGAATTCTACTGTCTCCCGGAGATATCTAGGACAGGTGCTGAGCGGGTTGTTTGGCCAGCACAGGAGTAGGGAAAGTGGTAAGCTGATGCCGATTCAATAGAATCTAAAACAACAAAAGAAAAAAAACACACTCTGAGACTGGCTGAGGAGGAGATGGCAGATTAGGGATGTCTAGGGAAAAATCTGTAGTAAAAACCATACACATCCACACACACACACACACACACACACACACACACACACACACACAGGTGAAAGACCCAGATGCTGGGGTTTATGGAGTGTGCTGTAGGGACCAGAAAAGGCCTCCTGTAGAAGAAAGCAGGGCAGGGGAGTCATGGGGAAAGGCAAGAATTCTAAGAGAAAAAAAGGAGTGGGGGAGAACATTCCAGGAATGGAGAGAAGCAATAGTCAGGGCAAAGACAAGAGTAGAACAGATGAGACGTACACAGGGAAAACTACTACTGAACACACAGGGGTCTTATGCACTAAAGAAAGGAATTTTTGGATGGCTGAATCAGGGTTGGTACTTGATTATGATGGAATACTACTGTTCTATAAGAAATGTGAAGGATGATTTCAGGAAAACCTGGGAAGATGTATGAACTGACACAAACTGAAATAAGCAGAACTAGGAAAATATCATACTCTGTAACAACAGTATTGTAGCAATGGTCAGCTGTGGAGACAACTACTCTGATCAATACGATGATCCACAGCAATCTCAAAGCACTGGAATGAATAATTGTACAAATGCCCTCCACCCAGAAAGAGAACTCACGGACGTTGAGTACAAATTGACGTTTGGTTTTTCACTTTGTTTTTCTTGCCCCTCTCCCCCAACATGACTAATATGGAAAGATCTGTTACATGATGTCCCATGTATAATGAGTATGGTATTGCTTGCCTTCTTGATGGATGGGAACAAAGATGGAGGGAGGGAGAGAATTTGGAACTGAATTTTTTTTTTATTTAAAATAATGAATTCTTGATTGGGTTGATTAGCAGTCCCCTTCCTGCTGTCCTTTCAGATTACTTATCTCCTTGGTTAATTTCCATCAGTCATCTGTATGTCTCGCAATTACATTTGTATCTCTGAGTTCTAACAATACAGTTGTTGTCGGCTGTTGTTTTTTTTGACATGGATGAGGAAGTTTGATTAATTGCAGCATTTTCCATTTCATTCACATCCCACTGATTATCATGATGAGAATGTAAGCTTCTTGAGCCCCAGGACTGTTTCTTTTTGTCCTTTACTTTCTCATGCCTGCCATGTTGCCTGACCCATAATGGTAATCTAATAAAGGCTGGAGATAAATTGCTAGTAAATTGTTGCTAAGGATCCCATACCTGACCGAAGTCACCACTGCCATGGATACTAAGTAGGGGTCAGGTGGAGGTCATTCATTGTAAAGGTTGCTTGGCTAGTAATAAAACTTATTTTACAGAAAGATTTTTTTTAAAAATCATCTAAGGATTAAGACTGTCCATAGAATTCCTGTTTTCTGTGACCACAGATGATGAAGTTCATTTTTATGTATTTTCAGTGATCTGACACATATTCACAATCCAAAGACATGGATTTGAGTTCCGACTTTGCCACATGCCCTCTATTTAAACTGGCACAAACTTCATTGACTTTGGATGTCTCAGCCTCTACATTTATAAAATAGAACCAAATGGTTGATTTGTTTGTTGTGAAGGGTAATAAACCGTCACTTGTTATATAGGAAGGAACAGACTGTTCTTCAGTCTTGCAGGAGAACGGCTCAGCTCATCATCTTTGGAGGCCATCAGATTAGAGATCCTCTGAAATCAAAAGTTCTGAAAGTTGTTAAGTTTATCAGAGTTATGCCCCAATGGCCCTTGGCTGAACATACATTATCATGATAATGACTAGCATTTGGATAGTGCTTTATGGTTCCCAAAGGATATGTCATCGTGTCTTCACTACAGAAGTGGAAAAGACTAACATTATTCCCACTTTTCAGATGAGAAAACTAAGGCAGATTAAGTGACTTGCCCAGGATCACACTCCTAGCAAAGGTGTAATGCAGAGTCCAACACTCTACTCACTGGTCCACCTAGTTTGCTCTGTTCATTTTTATGTGTTGTCTTCTCCCATCGAATATAAGCTCCTTGAGGGCAAGAATTCTAGATCTTCTAGGTTACACCCCCCCCCCCAGGGCTTTGTACAGTACTTGGTGTAGAGTAAGCCCTTATTAAGTGTTTGTTGTCTGACTGACTGAAAGTACTTCATAAACTCTTAAGTGCTAAAATCAATAGAAATGAATACTATTTTTGCAGTATGTAAAATAGAAATCTGGATGGTGTAAGTGCTTAACAAATACTTGTGGAAATCTCTTTATTTCAATTGATCATATTTAAATAGTTACATTGACACATGTAAACTCTACCACACTATCTTTTAGGCAATATCTCATTTCTAGCAGCAGCCGACCTTGACAGACCCCCAAAAAAAACATCAGACTCCCCCTACCTAGTTCCAGACCTGCCACACTAGCTCCAGACCCCCCAAACTAGTTCCAGACCCCCCAAACTAGCTCCAGGCTCCCCAAAAACCAGTGCCATTTCCTGATATCAGGGAAAAAAGTGACCAATAGCAAGTGCACATTCTTGCATTGCTCCATAATCCCCCCTCTGCTGCCATGATTTATTCATTGACTTTGAGCTTTTTTGACCTTGCCTTTCCCACTTTCCCATTTTCCCACTCCATTGATTTTAAATTTAAATCTGTCTACAAAGGCCTGCTGAGTATGTTTACTTTTACACGTTATTTTAAAATTTCTTACCCTGCATGTAAGAGAAACAGAGTCAACCTGAAACATGAAGTCATCGTATATGAAGAATGGCCATTAACATACACATTAAATATAATAAATGTATATTAATACTTACTACCTGCAAGGGACTGGGCTACATTCTGGGCATTCACAAATGGCATGTGATGGTCAAAGCTCGGGCAAGATGACTGAGTATAGAATCAGACATGAGCATGCATCTCATGGATTCCTAGAAAATAGTAAGAAATCAACAAACAGGAAAAAGAATTACAACACAAAATAGGGGGAAAGAAAGAAATCTTTACAAGGAAAGCCACATAGATGATCCAGTCAAGGAAACAAAGAAATGAAGTAAACAAAACACTTATAGAGTAAAGAAATAATCCCAGGTACATTGATGTGTGAAGATACTCTCAGAATAAACAAATTGAAGCCTAATGCAAAAGTATTCTCCAAAAATGAGATTATAACATTTGCAAAAACCTATAGAGTAGTCATGAATATTAGGAAATTATTAAGAAGCAAAGTATTGAAATTATTAAGTGAATATTAATGTAGGCAAATTAGGAAACTAGTGACAGAACAATAAAGTAAGAGACATGGAAAAAGCAATGGGTATAGATGAAAGCAAATATGCAGTGATTCAACAAGAAATATCAGAGAAAATTAAAAGACAACAAATTTGGAAGAAAATTTAGAAGTTTTATAAATAAAAACAGATAACTTTGAAGACAAGGCTTTGTAAACCAATTTGAAACTCAATGGCTTCCCTTAGAAACAAAATAAAATAAAGAGCCTAAATGCCATATCTTTGTTTATCACATACATAAATTATCATTAGGAGGAAAGGCACAGATGCCTAGAATCCACCAGATGATTTTAGGGAAGAGTACCTGATTTAATTTACTCTGAAAAGTAGTTGCCTAAAAACTAAAGTTTTATAGTCAGTTATTCCTGTTTAGACCCATCCCTCATTCCAGTAACTTTTCAAAGCACATTAACCATCCCTGCCTACCAGTGCCCAAAGATGAAATCCACAGAAGCACAACTTCCAGCCATATACCATAGAAGTGTGGCCTGGGTCAGCTCTGCACATGTAGTAGATTTTGCAAGGAAAATACTTTACGTAGTGAACTTTCAGCTTTCAGTACTCCTACACGCCTCCATAATAGTTTATAAAAGGTGAATTGTGATTGGGAGTGGTGGTAAGCATTTTCCACTTACAGATAAGGGTCACAAAGGATACGCAATGAAAATGACATCTTTTCTGTTTGTTTCTTTACTGATAAAGTTCCACTGAAGACAATCTAAATACTTCATCTAGTGGTAGACATGACCTTGGCTTCCCCAGTATAATGTCCGAAACTTACAGTTTTACTGACCATGCAAAGATGGAATGATTTTGAGCACTAGACTAGAGAGACTGAGGGTCTGTTGACCACAGAGTAACCTAGAGAGATTCAGAAAGAATTATCATCAGACTGACTACTCCGGAATGAATTTTTCTACTAATCAAGAAGCATTTATGAAGCCCCTACTGTGTTCCAGACACTGGAGGCACACAATCCTCCCTCTCAAGGAGTTTAAATTAATGTTAACCACACAGTTGTGTGAAGTCTACCTTATGTAAAGGGAAGGGGAGAGGAGTGATATACCCACACACTCATAGAAAAGGGAAAATTAATGTAATTAAAGAAGACCCAGGTTTCTAAATTGAATCAAAATGTCAATAGAGTATGAAATAGTCCAATATACCTCTACTGGTGCAAACTAGGTATGAACATTTCTTATCAATTTGGGAGGAATGAAGGGTGTCAAAGTAAGCACTTAGATGAAATAAGATGATGCTACAAAGGAAATTATGGATTAATTGGGGGGAAAAATTACTCATAGCTCCAGGGACTTGTTCCTAAGTATTTGAGCAATGAGTCAGAGAAGTCCGGGGAGCACTTTGAGAAGTCCCTGTATTCAGAGATAAGTGACGACAGCAAAGGAGACAGATTGGGTCAAGGGTGTTCTGATAAATGCCTAACAACAAGCTGGGGGGGAGGTAGATGTCTGCTTTTGAGCTTAATCTACATTAACATTTTATCCATCAAGTTCTTAAGTTTGAACTAGGAGTCAGTGAACTACTTGGCCCCCTTTGGCACTGCTTGCTTTTAGTATGGACCTGGACACTAAGAACAATGTGGACACTTACTCTTAGCTCTCAGAAATGACAAAAGCAAATAATGGGCCAGATTTGGTCCTCCAACCATACTTCGCCTATCCCTGGTTTAGACAACACAACAATAAATCAAGCATTTTGACGATTTCTGAGGGGTAAGTACTTACATGAATAATGGAATGATCAGCTAGGTTTGAGCTGGCTCCAGCATCTTCAGTCCCTGACCTGGGTTCTGATTCCTACCTCTTCTCACTGACCAGAGGAAAGGCAGTTTCAGGAAATACAACCTTTTTGGCTTGGAAAGAAGTGCTGGCTATGGATATTGTAAGGCATTGTCCCTTGGAACTTAACAGAAAACTCTGTCTCAGGGGCACTTCATGATAACTTCACAAAGGGCTCATAGAGAAAAGGACTGCTCTTTGCCCTAACTGCACTTCAGCCCCACATGGAAGCCTGTGCTGATTCTCTCCTTGGGTTCGGTGGGGGGTTGTGAGAAAGTGCTCACCAGATTCTTGGAAAGATGTCCCTTGCTACTCCTGCTTAGTAACTACCTCTTTCTAAGAATTAATTAACTAGGGCTTGCTAACTAGACATCAGGGAGGAGCACACTGGAGAAGGCTTGTGTGCCACAGGACCAGAGAACCCAGGCCCCCAGGGGTGCCTCTAGAGCCCTGAGAGGAGAAGTCAGCAACTGCCAAGGTAAGCGGGATTCTGGGAAGCCGCAGCGGAGGGCATGCCATGCCATCACATTACTATTCACAGAAAGGTAGCGATGATTCTTGGTAAGAATGACGATACACCCTAGTGAAAACACTGATCCCTGGGACACTGAAGAATTGCCAAACTTAATCTATCATACACAGAGATTGATTTTCATTTGGGTTGTTTCACTCAGGTCTGATTTGACTCTTCATGACCCCATTTGGGGTTTTCTTGGCAGAGATACTAGAGTGCTTTGTCATTTCCTTCACCATCTCATTTTACTGGTGAGGAAACTGAGTCAAACAGGGTGAAGTGACTTGCCCAGGGTCACACAGCTAGTATTTGAGGCCACATTTGAACTCAGACTTTTCTGACTCTAGGCCCAACACTTTATCCACTGAGCTACCTGGCTGCCCTTCATATACATACATATACATATACATGCATACATATGCATACACACATATATAAACACATACACACTTAATTTTACTAGATGAATCCTATCCTTTTATCATTTCCCCAGCTAGTTTATATCATCTGTATCTCTGCCTTTATCTATGCTCTGGCACCATGAACCAAAAAAAAAAAAAAAAAAGCTTTCTATGGTAAATAAGAGTGTGTGTATGCAGACATGACAAAGAAGAAAAAGCATCCCCGCCCTTGCAAACACGCCTCCTGGGACCCCCTCCATCAGGCAGACACATATCTGCATCACACACAGAATCCCAGCTAAAAACTTTTAGATGTAAGCCCCGTTCTGCACCGAGAGTACAGCAGACGTAGAATTCAGTAAGAGGCACCTCATTTAATATAAGTCATTAAGTATCAATTAAATGGCTGCAATGTCACAAGCGTTCTTCCAGTGCTAGGGATGGAAGGACAAGAAAGGAAACATTCCTGCCCTCAAGACGCTTCTATTACATTTGGGGTAAAGAAAATATGCACAAATAAGGAAATGAGCAATAGACAAAAGGAAATAGGCATTGGGGGGGGGGGGGATGGTAGTCCCAGTGGTATGCGTAAACATCTCGCGTAAGATGTGGCTCTTGAGCCAAGCCATAAAGGGAGCCCAGAGTGGCAGAAGGAGGAGGCTGTTCCTGGGCTCAGCAGCACTTATCTGCACCAATCGATAAGAAAATGGCCCGAGAAGCAACAACACCTCCGCTAATGTGTCGTTGCACACACGCGCTATTTCCATGAGGTTGCTGTTGTTTTCATTTTTCTCTTTAAAGCCCACTTACCATTCAACAAGTTGTGCTGGATGCCAGCAAGCGATTCGAGAGACAAGATGGCATAATTCCCAAGTCTCATTCCTGCCATATCCATCAGCTTCCAATGCTGCTTCACAAAATCAGAGTCGGGGAAAGGGCCTTTTGAACTTTGCACTGGACTGAAACAAAGGTCAGCCATACTTCTGTCATAAAGAGTTTGAGATGGAAGTTACCCCAAGGAGAGGAGAGGGCAGGAGAGGAGAGGAGAGGAGGGGAGGGGAGGGGAGGGGAGGGCAGGGGAGAAGGGGAGAAAGGGAGAGAGATGCATGCACATATATGTTTATGTGCATATATACATATGTGTGTATGTTTAGGTGTGTATTTCCCTTGAGAAAATTAATCATCTTGGGGAAGGGATACTGAGTTTCAGTTTTCCTCTTTTTTTAAATTTCTACTGTCCCATTTATATGGAGCACAAATACATGAATTATGCATAACTTTGTCATTATGCTCCATTCTTCCCTCTTGAACAGGCTCTCACAATTCCTAGGTTCTAGGAATGAATGGAAAATTGTCCTCCTTCACATATTCTCCTGAACAATCAATTTTCACTGACTAGAGTTTCCATCCTAGTTACACAGTTATCAAGAAAAGGGGTTAAGAAATTCTGGGATGGCCAAAAATCTCATTGCATGTGCGACAATGCAAGGCGAGATCACTAGGGCTTTGGCAGCATCCCCAGGTACGATGTCAGACTGCCACTGCATGTTCCCCTGGCTCATAGTTAAAGAACAAAACAAGACACAAAAATGATTACCCTCCCTGCAAAAAGGAAGGACAATTTCACCCCACTTGTGAACTTAACCTATATACTGACTAATGTAAAGACGATTAACTCAGTGTTGCCTTTGTATCTGGAAAGAGCAGAATCATCTTGAGCTAATCAGCAGAGATCGGAGACCAAATTAAATCTCAAGATGACAGCTCAAGAGATCCGTGTCCTAGTTATTTTTAAAAATCATCAATCATATTTTTCATTAGAATCTAACACACTAACCATAAATGCTCAAACCCTTCCCCTAGAATATTCCATAAAAACTAAAACAACATAATAGAACAATCATGACTCATGTTCCATATCACTTTCCACATTTGTATATTACTGATTGTCATAAGTGGAGTTCAGTCCCTATCCTAATTTATGTTTATTCTCTACAGTGTTATAAATAAATAATGATATTATCCGGGGGTAAAGATAATTCATTTTATTCCTCTTTGCCTATAACAATTACCTTGTTTTCTAATTGCCTTATTATCATGGATAACATTTCCTAGAACTATGATGCATGACAGTGTACACAGAGGCCAATTTTGCTTTATCCTTGATCTTATATGAAATGGTCTTAGTATTTCTTCATTGTAATATTTGGTTTTAGTTTTACATAAAGGTGTTTGTATTAAGAAAAGTTCATTTTGGGGTGGTTAGGTGGCACAGTGAATAGAGCACCAGCTCTGGAGTCAGGAGGACCTGAGTTCAAATCCAGCCTCAGACACTTGACACACTTACTAGCCCTGTGACTTTGGGCAAGTCACTTAACTCCAATTGCCCTCCAAAAAGTAGAAACAAAAACACAGAAAAGTTCATTTCATTCTTAGTTTTTTTTTTAGTGCTTTAAGCATAATTGAGTTCTCCCTGTCAGATTTTTTCCTGTTGAAAACATCATGTGATCATTGTTATTTGTTGTAAATATGATTATTTTTTTAATAGTTTCTCTGATTTTGCACCACTCTGTTAGTTCCAATCAGGAATCGAACTTGGTTGTGGTGAATGATATTTGAAAATAAGTTGCTACATTTGTTGTTTTAAATTTTTTTTCCAAATAATTTATTTGATAGTTTACCTTAATAATAATTAGCAATGGTGACCTGTTCTTTTTCTCTGACATATATGTTTTTTTTAAGTTTATATATTAATTCCTCAAATCAGCAAAGATTTGTTCAGATTTTCTATGTTTTACAAAGTTGGATATTTTATAATTTTGCAGGTACCCACCCATTTTATTTTCCCCTTTCCCCTCTCCTTCCCTCTCCTTCTATTCCTCCCTCTGTTCTGTCTGTCTTCCCCTCTCTTCCCTTTCTCTCTCTGCCTTGTTTCTCTGTCTCTCTGTCAGTCTCAATCAAAATCATCATCATCATCAACAACAACAACATCATCATCTTTATCATATATTTAAGAGGGAACAAAATGGTTCAGTTTACAAAGTGGTGCCAGATTTTGAATCATAAAGTACTGAATTCAAATCCTTCTTCAGATGCTAGCTTTCTGTACAACCCTATTGAAGTTATTTAAATCTGTAAAATGAGTGGTTTGCATACAATGATATCTTAAGTCACATCTAGCTCTAAATACATGATCCAATGAATTAAATAATTTCATCTTCCTTCCCTCAATAAAGTTTTGCTTTTGAAATTTCCTACTTGAAAATTCTTGTTCCTAAGAATTATATTTCCTTTTGGAAACATCTCCTTGGGCAAATCACTTATCCTCTTAGTTCTCCCAAACATGCCAGAAAACTTCTAAAATTCTCCATTTCAGAACAGGGACCATGATGCATTGATAGAGTTTTATCACTGGTGGTCCTTAGACCAATTAAATCAATGGTCTAGAACAAAAGAAAATAAATGTTATCTATTTACCTATGTACTTCTGATCTACTTTCCTTAGAGAATTTAAGCATGTTGAAACCATATCCCCAGCCCTCCAATAATCTCTATTTTCATTTTTTATCTCTCCTTCAATTTTTACATTTTCTTCTTTTACATTTATTAATTAGTTGTATTTCTTGTACTTTCATTTTAGTTGCAAGGTCAATTCATTGTTTCTCTTTTTTGTACATATGAACTCAAAGATATAAATTTCCTTGTAAGGTCTGGTTTTGCTGCATTAAATATGTTTTGTTTTGTTTTATTTTTTATTCTCTTTCCTACAATTATAATTTCTATGAAGTTTTCCTTTGGCCCACTCTTTGTTAGAATATCATTAGCTAGTCTCCACTTATTTTTTTATATTTTGTTCATATTTCCTTCACATACATATTATTATGCCATTGGTAACGTATACATTTCCTGAATTATATGTGTATCACTGAATGAATAATAGGTCTAAAGATTCTTTTTTTTTTAAATATCAAGTAGTGCGTGTTTTCCTCCGTAGTTTACAACATATGTTTTACCTGTTACTCAGATCCTTCCAGTTTTAAATTTGGCATTCCTCAGATGGAATCCAGACTCAAGTTGACTTTTGCATCTCTAAAGACAAAACTTTTTTTGCCAAACAATCAGATATTGCACAAGGCAGTCTCTAAATGTCCTATTTAAGGGAATGGTTTCAAGATCTTTAGAAATAATGATTCATATGAAAATGCTTATTTTGCTCATTGCAAATCACTTTAATCTACTCTTCTAAGGAAAGCCTCAAGGTACTCTCTAAGGTCACATTGTGTGTCTACTTGAAAATTAGGGGAACTGCATTATGAAAACATTTTAAACAGACTTTTCACCAATTCTGCTTGATTTTCACACTATTAGGCTAGCTTTTTGAGTTATATAGTCATAGTAGGAATCTTTTGTAGCTCATTGCATATATGATAGACTTAAGAGTTGAGTGATTTTAGAAGCCACATCATAGACTAAACTCCCTCATTTTAGATAGGATTGAACTTAGGCCCCAAGACACTGATGTTTGTTTCTCACTGGGTTGCACTCTGGACTTCCCTACCATACCTCATATCTTCTAAACAGCTAGGTGGCATAATGGAAGTGGGCCTGGCATATGCAGATAGTGTGCCAAAGACATCCTTCAAATAACGACCTTGAACATCCATGACTTAATTTGGGAGAAAGCCCCCGTCTGTGTGATGACTGTGGGAGAGGACATTTTATAGACCTCAGAAAAATAGTGTCGGTGTAGGACTTGACCTCACGGTTTTTTGGCTCTGAGATTGACTCTATCCACTAAAACCTGTTGTCACTTATATTTTAAAAATAAATACATGAGATAAATAAAATGAATCTACAGTAGCCAGTATTCCCAGATGGTCTCTCATGCAAATGATAGCCAGGTCCAATACTATTTCATTTCTGAGATCCCATATGGTTGGCATTTGGATGAGATGACCCAAAACAGGTGGTGAGACCTCAGATCCTCACTGAAGCATTCTGTTCAGTCCATCACTGTTTCAAGAGAATGGTCCTTAGTCTTTAGAGTTCATCACTTGCAGAGAGCATGAGAAACAGGGAGCTGCAGTGAATGGCAGATAGACGTTTGCCATCACAGATAATGCCATACTGACATACACAGATTATTATTTCCTTTCTCATTTTCATTTTTATCTTTTTGTCTAAGGTTCTGGGATATTGTAGAACCCTAAGCCACCAGGGTATTCAAGAATAGACACGTATCCAGGTTTCAGAGGCCTCCTCTATAACTCTTGAAGTTGGGCATTGTAATGGGAATGCAAATTTTAAAGATTTTCCCTGCCCCTAGCCTAAAGTGCACCTGAAGCCTGGGGTGGGAGGCTTGTTTTTCAGTAGATACTTTTTGATTGGCCAGTGGGTCAATAAGGTTGTTACATTCTCTGAGCCAGGAGAAGGCTATATAAGCCCTG
>NW_027185852.1:864251-868098 GCF_028583685.1 Petaurus breviceps papuanus | reverse complement strand
CAAGAACCTGTGCTGGCAGCAAACCCTGAGGACACTTGGGGTGCTTGCTGCTACAGGCATATACCTTCCTATGCAACAATATTTCCATTCTCTAGGATTCCCATAATGCATAGTCAATGAGAAATAAATCCTGGACTACCTCCATCAAGAAGCAACAGTGATAAACATGGCCAAGCCTACTCACCTGGAAGCCATTTGTCACCAACTATTTTTTCTGAAAACTAACATAGAATTTGGACCTGTAAAGTAACTAAAATTATTAACCCAAAGAGTAGACTTCAAGAGCAATGTTTTATAGGGGGAAATAACTGTTTGGGTATGAAATGTCTTTTTTAAATTTTTTTGTCTTATAATGTATTTTATTTAATCTTTAGTAATCAAAACTTTTTGAGGTCTACTTTTTTTTTTCTTTTTCTTTTTCTTTTCAAAAATCATGAGGGAAATTGATTTCCAGGTTTTTGGTTCTCATGCATTGGCTAATGACTCCTAAAAGTCAGTGATCATGTAAGCTATCCACACCTTCTAATGAATGGTAGAAACCAAAGGCCCCAAAGATTCCAAACAAGATATCAGTGATGTGATGCTTCTGGCACTTAGAGCAAAGGAATCAAAGAAATTTGGACCAATTAGTGGTGGTCTCAACTACCTCAGCCTACGGTAAGTGGCAATGCTGAGTGAAGATTATGGTACCTTGCACACTGCTGTTCAAAAGGGAGCCAAGTTCTTTAGACTCCTAGACCTGGATTTCTTTCACAATAGAACTCTCCTGGTTGCTCAGTTTTCAGAAGACTTGTCTGAGACTATTTGTGTTTAATTAGTCTGGTTGGAGGTAGAAGATAACATATCCCTATTCAGCAGTATGCTCATATAGAGGGAATCTGAGAACCATGCTCCAAAGTTCTGTGGACCTTCCAGCATTCACCCCTCCTCAGTCATCAACCTCACATGGAACTCAACGTAATCCCCATCCCTGCTACTCTAGCCCCAGGAACAACCACTGAAGACAGTAAGGCTCCATAGGCACAGGGCCCTCAGAAACTCCCTCCCTACCAGTTGCTATGACAAAAGTGTTCCTCAGCCCTTACCACAGACTATTGTTGGCCATCCTGAGATTGCTGGGAGAAGTGGTGCTGCTTTATAACCCATACTGCCTGGGAGGCAGAGGTCTTGGCTTGCTAAGCCATGGAGTATCTGGAGTAAGTCCAGCCCTATTATGGCTGCCTGAGGAGGAAGGAACCAGTCCAGGCCAGAAATGGAGCAGGGCAAAGCCTCTGTGAGGAAGAACAGCAGGATCAGCCCCATGAGTGGTCTCTGCCCTTTGTGCTTGGGAGAGATAGGGAGGCCCATTCTAATAAGAAAGAGGGTGTGGAGGAGGAAGAAGGGAGAGCTAGAAGCAGAAATGGAAAGGGGAAGGAAATGAGCACATACAAGATGTCAGCTCTGTCCCAGACAATATGCAGACTGCTTTGCAAATGTAATCTTATTTGAATCTCACAACAATCCTGGAAAGTAAGTGCTTTGTTATCTCCATTCTGCAGATGAGGAAACTGAGGCAGACAAATGTGATATTTCTTGCCTAGTAACTTGCACATATCAATCACTATCTGAGGGCTGGTTTTGAACTCAAGTCTTCCTGACTCTAGGCCTAGCAGAGAGGGGGAGAGAGAAATTCCCCAATAATAATAATGAGAGAGAGTGACAGAGAGAGTGAGAGACAGAGACAGGGAGAGACAGAGAGAGAAAGAGAGGAAGCAGAGAGAGACAGAGAGAGAAAGAGAGGAGAGGGAAGGAGAGGAGAGGGAGAGAGGGAGGGAGGAAGGGAGCAGAAGGAGAGAGAGAAGGGAAAGAGAGAGAGGGAGAGGGAGAGATAGAAGAGAGGTGGAGAGAGAGAAACAGAGACAGATAGACAAAGGAGGAAAAGACTGAACTTCCCAGTGATTAGGTACATCTGATCCATAGTTGGTGAACCTGTCCAGAAATCATTTCAAAAAGTTTTTCCTTCAGGGCGGCTAGGTGGCGCAGTGAGTAAAGCACCAACCCTGGGGTCAGGAGGACCCGAGTTCGGTTCCGGCTTCAGACACTTAACACCCACACACACACACAAAAAACAGCCGTGTAACCTTGGGCAAGTTACTTAACCCCAATTGCCCTACAAAAAGTCAAAAAAAAGTCTTTCCTTCCCTGTTAACCTTGTGGACCCAATGATCAATCTGGCATTGGGTGGGTATATTTAGGACTAGTTGAAAGGATGATCTTAAAGCACAGTCACTGGTAGGTCACTATCACCTAGGGAGGAGAAGAGCATCCAAAGCCCACATGTACTGAGCTCTGACCGCATTAGTATATTGAGCAAAGCCTTAGATATGACACCTGCATTCAGTGTGAAGACATGATGATGCAGAGCTAACACTGAATGAATGACAACGACCCCCAAAGGCTCTTTCTTCATAGTCTCAAACCTACGACCAAATCTTATAAGGTAAAATTTACTAGAGATAGAAAGGAAAAAAATATTAGTCCAGATCATTGATTTCAATTTCGTAGTAGTAAGAATAATAAATGAATGAATGACAAATAAGAAAATATTAATTGAATCCATTATTACCTAAATCAATAGTAAATTGATTGCTTATGAAATAAAAACAATAATGATAATAGCTGACACGAATGTAGCTCTCACTGTGGCAGGCACTGGGCTCAACTCTGTACCATGATTATCTCATTCGAGCCTCACAATAACTCTGGGATGCAGGTGCCATCATTATCCTGATTTTACAGATGAGGAATTGAAGCAAATGGGTTAAATGACTTGCCCAGGGTCAGATAACTAGTAAGTGTCTAAGGTCAGATTTGAATTCAGGTCTTCCTGACTCCAGACCCAGTGCTCTAGTCACTGAGAACTCCCTGTGAGGAAATGCCATTTACCATAAAAAAACTGACCTTTTATATTTTTACATTTACATGCTTACACAGTTGCCTGAGGTGTTGACAGTGTCAGGGTCATACTGGCGGTAGGTGGCAGGGGCAAGATGTTGACATTTCATTTGGCCTCTGAAGCCAGCTCTTTGTCCTATCTGACACATGGACTCATAATATTACACCCAACAACCAAATGCACAAATAAAAGATAACAAGGGAATGACTAGATCTAAGACTTCATCTAAAGTACCAGAATGAAGACTCGAGTTTTCTGCCTACTGTCAAAATGGTTAAAATCAACAATAAATACAAGATGGCAGCCAAAACTCTAAAACTCTCTGGCTACAGTAAAAGAAACACGGGGAGCTGGGGAAGCCATTGTCCTCTGCATTGTCTGGACACATCCAGAGTAGAGCAGGCACTTCTAGGCACAGTATTTGACAAAGAAGCTGGAGGGTACAACCGGGAGAATCCTGGGGTCAATAAAGTGCCTTGAGATTGTACTGTATGAGCATTGTTTGAAGGAAGAGCAGGGAACACTGAGAGGAAATATAAGAATTGTCTTCAAGTATTGGGAAGGCTTTCATAAGGAAGAGAGATCAGAATTGTTCTATTTGACTGCAAAAATCAGCCCTTAGAAGCAATGAATAGAAAAGTTGGGGGAAATCAGCCATTACTATCACCACCACCACGAACTACAACAGGAACACCCTCACCACCACCACCATCAACATCACCACCAACACCATCACCAAGATCACCACCATCACCATCACCACCACCACTATCACCACCACCACTATTACCACCACCACCATCACCACCAACATCATCACCACCAACACTATCACCACCACCACCATCACCACCACCACCACCAACAACACCATCACCACCAACACCATCACCACCACCACCATCACCACCA
>NW_027185852.1:855185-864151 GCF_028583685.1 Petaurus breviceps papuanus | reverse complement strand
CACCACTATCACCACCACCACTATTACCACCACCACCATCACCACCAACACCATCACCACCACCACCATCACCACCACCAACACCACCAACACCATCACCACCACCACCACCACCACCACCACCACCACCACCACCACCACCACCACCACCATCACCACCACCACCACCACCACCACCACCACCACCACCATCACCACCACCACCATCACCACCACCACCATCACCACCAACACCATCACCACCACCACTCCCAGCAAATCACCACAATCAACACCACAGACTGAGCGAATAGCAATGTCATCAGAAGCTAGAAGACTTAGCCTTAGCAGAGGTCATTAAGCAAAGGCTGGGTATTTACCTCCCAGGTGTTTCCAAAAGTGATTGTTGTTCAGGAAAGGTTGGAACTCGAGGGTCCCTGAGGTCCTTTCATAATCTGAGCTCAAGAGATTCCATGATGTTGAAACCTCTGGGAAAATTATGGATTCACTTCTCACTCAGCAATTAATCAAAATTTCATTGTGATCCAGACACTGGGTTAGGCACTCAGGATGCCAATCAGATGAATAAAAATCTCCTCACAAGAAGCTTCCCTTCCCGAGAGGAGCCTGGGGTCTGCTACATTCTGGTTAGAACATGACGATGATGAGGATGAAGAAGAAGGAGGATGAGGGAGAGGAGGGGAAGGAGAGGGAGGAGGTGGTTGTAATGATGGTGAAAACTCACATTTGTAATATCACTTTGAGGCTTCTAAAGCACTAACAATTTGCTCTCTTTTTTCAGTTTTTCCTCCTCCCAACAATCTTATGAATCAGTTGCTATTATTTTCCCCATTTTGTATATAAGGAAACTGATATTGAGTGATCAAGTGACTTGTCCAGGGTCACACAGCTAGAAAGCCTCTGAAGCAGGATCTGAACGCAGGCTTTCCTGAGTGCTTAATACTTTTCTGGTCCAATGTCCCTGAAGCCCAAACCCCTATGGGCCTGATGGTACAGCAAGGTAACCTGTTTAGACTAATACCACCTCTGTTTTCCCTGGTTCTAGTGAATTTTAGGGACTTTTGTCTGGATAGACATAATCCAAATGTCGTACAATGTGCTGACAATGCCACATTCAGGCAAAACAAGTCCCACCTGCCTACTGTCCCTCACTAATCTCTAAACTAATGCTCCTGGGTGGCTAGGCTCTCACCAAGTTCGAATCTGGCCCAGAGACTCACGAGCTGTGGGACCCTGGACAAGTTACTAACCCTGTTTGCCTCCATTTCCTACTGTGTAAAATGACCTGGAGAAGGAAATGGGCCATCTTTGCAGGGAAATACCAAACGGGTCATAAAGCGTTGGCCAGGACCACAAAGCTCCCATCAGAGTATGTGGAATGAGTGGACTCATTGAGGCCAGTTATGGCAGCACCACACTGGCTTCATGTTTCTACCTTTTGACGTGGGTGCATTTTATTGTTTCATCACCATGTAGCAATGACCTTTCAATGAAGGCCATCCCGTTCATCCACTCCGGGTTTTAGGTTAGAGAATTGTTAATTGTTCAGGTAAATTGTTTCTCATTGCCCACCTCCCGTTACTTGTCTTTTCTTTCTTTTTCTTTAGTGATCTTTCTGTTGAAATTTCTTTGCACAACTTTTTGAATATGGACCGAAGTCCCACAGGACAGATAGGCCCCGAGAGACTGCAACCATTAGGAGGTTTCTGAATCAATCAGGGATCCATTTGCGCACCCATCAGTCACTCCTAACCAGTCAGTCCCAGTGATGCCATCTTTTCCCTTGCCATCCTCTGTAAGTACCAGGTGGCTCATGGCGATGGCCCTCTGAGCACATCCCAGTCACCTGGTGGGTGAGGAAGGAGCTGAGATTTGGCCCTGGTTCATCCCCCTTTAGAAACATGGGCCTGGCAGGATTGTCATGGTCTTCTTAAAAAAGTGGCCTATGGTTTGGAGGCTACTATAAACGTCACATTTTCTCTTCCTGGGTTTGCTTCTTTATTGAGACAAGGCCTGAATGAAGACATTCTTTCAACATTTCTTTTTTTTTTTTTTTTATAAAGCAATCGGGGTTAAGTAACTTGTTCAAGATTACACTGCCAGGTGTTTCTGGGTGGGTGCTAAGTGTCTGAGCCGGGATTCGATCCCCAGGTTATCCCGACACTGGGGCCAGTGATCTTACACGCTGTGCTACCTGGCTGCCCCTCTTTCAACATTTCTATGGACTTTGAATTTACATATCTGAGCCACAAGATACCAACACCCCTCCCCTAACTTTGCCCCAAAGAGTTTAAATGCCCTGAGGGCAGGGGCTCTTTTCTTTTTGTCTGCTTGCTGGGTCTGGTCAGGTAGAGAGTGTCTGTGTTCAGACCAGGTCAAGCCCTTAGAAGCTGTGTAGCAGCAAGCACCCCAGCGTCTCCAGGGTGGCTGCTCACACAGGTTCTTGGATCTGCTTTGTTAAAGGAAAGCAACTCAAAATGGGTTAACAAGCTTACTTTAATCAGTCAGACGTATATCGTTTACCTTATTCAGGGGAAAAAGGTCAGCACCCCAACTTCAAAATATACAGACAGAATTATCAAGACAGAAACAGATCAAGTAGACAGATTTCCAAACTGTCCAACCATTACATCCATACCCAGTCAACATCTGGGTTTCCACATCTAGGTTTTTCAAAGCCGGGGGACTCTCAACAACGGCTTCCCATAATTCAGATCAAATCACAGAACACTTCTCAAAGTGAGTCCCAAAACAAAGCTACACATCAGGGCTTATATAGCTTTCTCCTGGCTCAGAGAATGTAACAACCTTTTGGACCCACTGGCCAATCAAAAAGTATCTACTGAAAAACAAGCCTCCCACCCCAGGCTTCAGGTGCACTTTAGCCTAGGGGCAGGGAAGATCTTCCAAATTTGCATTCCCATTACAAGCTGTTGAGAAGAGCTTGGCTGATACCAGCCCTTGTGGACACACAACAGCCATGATGATATTCCAGTCTATCACCCACCTGGTAAAGAGACTGGCTTCTCATTGCCCATTGAGCCGAACCTGGGTTTACAAATGGGTTTAAGCTGGAAACGTGCTGCTAAGGCTCGAACCTAGCCAAACATTGTCTCTTTCCTCCCTGGATGCCTCTCAGTGGGCAGAGGGAGGCCTTGGGCTTTTATCCCCCACCTGGGCCCCCACCAGGTGGCATGAACACAGGCCTCTGGTCTTTGCTTCTGCGCGTTTGTGCTGCCCTCTTCCTGAGTGAAGAAGGAGGAGGGCAGGCTGGGATTCTGAGTAGAGATGAGGGAGCTGGAGGGCAGGCCAGATTCTGCAGATGGTCAGTTCTGTAAAGAGAAAAGTCTTGAGCATCCTGCTGGAACTGGAATAACTGTGGCCTGGAGGCAGCCAGGACTGAGGGACAGGCACCGATCCATCGTCTGTGATTCAGTTTCAAAGCAATGGCCCAGGCTTTGCAGTAAGAGCTCTGAGGTCGAACCCATGCTCCCCAGGAACCAGGGGGACACAGGAGAGAGTATCTGCAGAGGTGTGGGAAGGCAAAGATTTGCAACTTCTGTCCTTGCCATAACTTCTCCTTAAACATCCCCTTATTGTTCCATTATGATTACGTATCATTATGATGTATACTGTTCTTTGATGAAAGCTAGTTGCTGCTAATTGGTTACTCCCTAGAGGGTATTGATGATATTTGGGTGATTCTAAAGCCCCTTTAGAATTAAAAAAAAGGCTCTTCAATCTCTCAGAGCATTAAAAACCCTGAGGTAGAGATGGGAGTCTTACCCTTAGGTACCTGATTCACCTGTGGGAGTTGGGATAAGAAGCCCAGAACTAGTAAGGGATGAATTTGTTTTACTGCAAACTAACACAATTCCTGGCAACATATAGGAGAGGGACTGGGGCCATGGTTTCACTTGGATAGAGAACCCCTCTACCAATGCAGGTCTGAAATTCATAGTCTCCAATGGCTTCAATCACACAGTCCGTGTGAGTCAGAGATAGGAGCTCAACTCCAGCCTTTCAGGCTTACAGACTGCCTCTCTAGGCTTCATAGAAAGGTCATCAATCTCCCTCAGTGACTCCCAATTCCCAGGCCAATCTGAAGAGCATGTGATTGGAGAGGATGTAGTTACATTCGTGCGAATGTTCTATGAAAATCCATACAGGATTCCAGGCTGGACGCTCAGACCCATGCTCTTTGCAGATTAGATGGAAAGTGACTGCCTTCTGTAAGAAGGCAAATGGAGAGCCTGCTGCCTAAGTTTGGCTAGTGACACATCTGCTCAAGTTTCCACATGGGTCATGGATAAACGCTTTGCCTGTGACAGGGTACGGATGGCATCCAAGTCCTATTCTCTACTTCAGAACTGAAACTTAGAATAGAAGACAGAGAGTGCCGAGCTGCTAGGAGCCTAACTCCTGTCATGTGAAAACATGGCATGGAAACTAAAGAACAAAATGCTAAAACAGTTTAAATGGGATTGAGGAATGGAATGGCGCGTCCAAATGGGCACATTGGCATCTATCTGCCAGAACAAGACTTTTTTCCAGTTGTACCACATGGGCCGACTCCCGAGCTAAGGTGGAATTTCCCCAGTGTATTACCATTGTCAGAGCTGTAGATGAATGACCTGTCCAAGGCCCTTTTGTCCAAACGATAGGAAATGAATTAGATGGGGAAGATGGCGGTGTAGCTCTGTCTACTGAACATGACTCGATAAATCCTAGGAGAATGTGGAAGAAAGCATGAGGCTAAAAGAGCCCCAAACCTCTCACCAAAGGCTGGGGCAGAAGATATTTTATCAACTGGATCAGAAGGGGTTGGCAAGATATGGGGGGAGGCAATAAATTTTAATTGGCAATTAGGTTTTTTGATATAACAATCACTTACCAATCAACACACTTTTCCACATCATTGCCAAACTATTCTTCTTCTAAATCGGTCACGCAAGAGTTAATCAAAATTATATCATATGAAAAAAAAGAAAAATTATATCATATGGTTTCCATACCTTTCCTATCCCGAACAGTGCCGTTACAGCCTGAACTAGTGTGTTTTTTTTTTGTTGTTGTTTATATTCCCTATACCCAGCAGAGTCCATACATTTGGTGCTTAATAAAGGCTAGTTGACTGGTTGGCTGACTGACTGGTATAGGTATTGGTGCTGAAGATGTATGGATTACATGTCATTCTATCCTCATAGAAGTATGGTTTGACATTAGTCATCTGGAAATTATTTTTGACATTATATCAGACTCAAATTCTAAGTGTTTATATCATCCCATGCCTCATAATCATGTACATTGTTTTTAGTTTGTGTTTTGTTGTTTTTTAGCAGTTTGTAGAAAGCTTTTTAATATTTCTATCATTTCTAGTAATTATTTTAATAGCACAGGCATTATTCAATTACATTCATATACCACATTTTCTTGAACCATTCCCAAGTTGAAAGCTCATAATTTGTTCCAAGCTTTTTGCTACTACAAATAGTGCTGCTATGACTATTTTAGTACATATGGGATTTTTCTTTCTGCCAATGATCTTGAAAAATAAAGCCAGTATGGGTTTACAGTACCAAAAGTTATGAAAAGTTTAGTAAGTTTTCTAACATTTCCAAAAACTTTTCCAGTTGGACCAACTCACAACTCTATATTTATGCAAGTCTCTTTCAACAGTACCTCGAACACTGATAGATTTCACCTTTGATCATCTTTGCCTGTTTTATAAGAACATTCTATACCTCAGTTTGGTTTTGATTTTGACTTCTTATATAAGTGCTTTAGGGTTTTTTATATATATGTCAATAGTTTATATATTTTCTAATTTAAAAAAATCTGTGTATGCCCTTTGACTGATTATCTTTGAAGAATACTCTGAATTCTGTTAATTTATGCTGTTAATTTATACCCTTAACACTCTCTTCAAACTCCATATCTCCAGGGATGTTCATTATTCCAACATTAGTTAATTTTCTTCCCCTCCTTTTATCAGAGAAGCACATATACTTTCCCAATCAATGACAGTGTCTATTTCTTGCTGCATTGAGCTTGTCTGTGTCAAAAGGTTTTGATTTCTTATGTGATTTGTGAACAGGTCACATAAAACCTCCTCTGCTCTTTGTGCTGTCACGGCCTTGAAGGTCTCAGCCTTCGATTCCTCCACATGAAAGTGTGTGGCTGTTGTGGTTGTTGGTTTGTCTGTGGCTGTGTGTTTTTAAATCTAGTTCTAGTAGCTTGGTCACTCGATCAGTGTAGCTCTAAATAAGGAAATTAGAGAGAGTCATGTAGTCACTCTTCATGATGTCCCAGGCCAACTGTGAACATTAAGTATTTCTGTAATTGATTCGTGTCTGTATATGCCTAAATTCTGTGTCATTCTTCACATGTTAATATATAGACATGTTATACATTTTGTAGTCAATTTGAGTGAAGTATCTCCCTTTTCCCTCTGTTATTATTATACTTTGTGTGTGCTAAGAACACAGAAATGTCGACAATACACTTTGGAGTTGTTTTGTATTCTTACGTTTTATGGCAGATATTAATGATTTCATTGCTTTCCTGGTTGTTTATCCCACATTTACTAAGTAAACCATTCAGCTCAGACTAGAGATGATATTTGCCTCCTTCTTCTTGATGTTAATCCCCTTTGTATATTGGTTTGGACCAGGTAGTTAGCAATCACTGTCGCCTCTGTACAGGCATATTCATAGCTCTAACCTGTCTTTTCTATCTCCTGCCCTGAAGGGTGCTGGATTTCGAATCAGAGGACCTGGGTTCCAATCAAAGCTCCGCCCACTCCTTACAGAATCATGGACAAGCCATTTCACATTTCCTTTTTTCAATTTTCTCATTTGCAAAATGAGGGGGTGGCACTACGTGCCATCTATGACCCTATGGCCTTAATAATGTCTACCATTTATCCAGTGCCTACTGTGTACTGGGCACTGTCCTAAAATCTTTATAAAAAGCATCATCTCATTTGGTTCTCACAACTGCCCTGCAGAGTATGTATGTATGTCCTCCCTCTCTTACTGCTGAAGAAACTGAGTCAAGCAGAGGGACCACACAGCCAGCGAGTGTCAGACTGCACACTGGAACTCAGATCTCCCTGACTCTAAGCCCTGTGTTCCGTCTGCTGTGGCAGCTGGCTGTCTAATCCTTCTTCTAGTTAGAGAGAACTCCTTCCATGACTTCTGTCACTTCTGGAACTTGGATGACCGTCTTTTAAAATCCTGACCCCAAGCAATTCATCAAGAAGCAATAGATAGAAAATGTAGAACAGAGTTGTGTGTTGTGATCAAATAAAACTTACAAGAAAGTTAATCTTATGGGTATTTAATGATGGGCATAATCATTTCTCACGCATGGTAATTAGGCCTAATGGTAATCAATTCACAGAAATGACTGTAATTAGGGTCACTTTGACACTACACAGAGCAAAAAGCATCCCTGTGGTCAGCTCAGGGGAAAAAGCTGTTGGTGGTTGGAGCAAAATGTCCCCAGCAGAACTTAGCTCAGCTACCTGCCTCTCTGAAATGCCCCGCAGACTGGGCTGCTGTGTCAGCCCTGCCGGCCGCCCCTTAAGACCATCTAGGTGACCAGTGAACACGATCTCTGGGTTGGCATGAGGCTGTCTGAGATTCCCTTGTTACCTTCCTCTCTAAGCTCACAACTACTCAGTCTTCCTGAATCACACACCAAGTCACACACATACACAAAAATGTATGCACACACACATGTGCACATAGGCACATTCATGCACACAAATGTGGCCGAGTGCGTGCACACATGCAAACATGAATACCCACATGTGCATACATACACCTCAAAGAGGCCATTATCTTCTGTCCCAAAGGACTGAGGTTGGCCATGCCAATTGCCCAGAGCTCAGCTTTTGCTTCCACCCCTGGAAGCCCTGTGCGCTGCCCTCGTGGCTCTGCCTGCAGTCACACAGGCCTTCCCATATCCCTCTGAATGCCATGTGTTTCCCATTTCTTACTCGGACGTGATTTTTGCTGAAGCATCCACACATCGACTGACAGGCACATGTTTTGTTAGTTTGTGGGTTTGGGTTTTGTCAGTACCAAAACCCTCAATGCTGCTCTAAGTACGGGGACTTCTCTTCTTGATTTTCCCTGCTTGGTTTGTTTGCCCATTTAGCAAGTCACTGTCTCTAAGGATGCAGGGAGTTTAGTGACCTCTCCTCTAAGTCCGAGGAAGGAGGAAGAACCACAGGCCTTCGAATCAGAGACGCAACTTTCAGAGCTGCTACCCCAGGCCTCTTGATTCCTCTGTTCTGGCCACAGCACCACGGTCTGTCTTTGTGAGAGATGATCCTTCAGAAATCTGGCTCCAGTTTTAACCACGAGTAAAAATAATGAGATTAATTGAATTGTAATCATGTTTACAGCATAAAACACTTTATACTCATGATTTCTTTTGATCTTCACTGCAATGGCATGACATAGTTTGTACATGGAGCTCTAGTCACTATTGTACACATAGGGCTACTGAAACTTTGGGAAGTCAGGTGACTGGCCCAAGGTCACACAGCTCATCATCAAGATTTTGTGCTTTTGAGACTAACTCTGCTTATGGAACATGACATTCTCCACATTCCCCACTTTATTCAGTCTTCTCTGACCTCAGACTTTTACCAGCAAGGTGGCCCTGGGTGGTTCACTTAACTACTGCAGGCGTTAGTGTCCTCATCTGTAGAATGGGGACTGTAAGGGCACCCCTCTAATGGGCTTGTTGTGACAATGAGATGGCTTTGTGAATCTTTGAGCTCTCTAGAAATTGTAGGAAGCAGCAACAGTGGTAGTCACAGTGGTAGCTGTGAGTAGTAGTGACAGCAGAAATAGTAGCCCTGGTGGAGAGAGAGAGGGAGAGAGAAGGAGAAGAAGGAGGAGGAGGGGGAGGAAGAGGAAAAGAAGGGGGGAGGAGAAGGAGGAGGAGGA
>NW_027185852.1:820161-850144 GCF_028583685.1 Petaurus breviceps papuanus | reverse complement strand
TATCGGATAGCGATATAGGGGATAAGGTACAGAAGATCCCAGCTGGTCTGGGGCCCATCTCAGGAAGAGTCACAGCGTGTGCACACTTGGGGTAAGAGAACTCTGTTCTCTTTGTGATGGGGTTGGTAGAGGAAAGAAAGACAAATGTCTAGAACAAAGGCAAGAGCATCCCTAAATAGAAGAGGACCCAGGTAATGACTAAAATGGACAGAGGGCTGGACTGGGAAGCAGAAAGACCTGAGTTCAAATCCTGCCTCAAGCATGTATGAGTTTGGACAAGTCTCTGAGCATCTATTTCCTCTACTGTAAAACTCATTTCTTGGGCTGACTGAATACACACACACACTCACACACATGCACACACTCACACACGTGTGCACACACTCACACACGTGTGTGTGTTTGTATGTATAAATGGGTTTATGGGTCCCAAACTGAGACCCCCTGATCTTAACCAGCCCTCACCCCATCCATACATCACCCGATCATTGCTGTGTTTCCTGAAGAACCTCGAAGATGGAGGGCTCACTATCTCCAGAGACAGGTCATGCTGCTGTGAAGTCCGCCTCTGGGGAGTGTCGGCCTCTTCTCCTGATCTGCTTGGTCCTCAGGAGGACAATCGGGTCATGAATGCCAAGTGCTGGGATAAAGCAAAGAGGTGAGACAGATCCTGCCCTCAAGGTGCTCACATTCTAATGGAGGAAACAGCCCTGCAAAGAGAAAATGTGACCGGGGCAGTCAAACCGAGTCTTCTCCAGGCCCCCATCCCGTGGCGGCCTTGTGCGTCACACAGTGTGAGCTCAGGCCCTCGCCCTTGTGATTCCTTCTCTGACACCCTCCACTTTATCCTCACACAGCAATTAGCCCTCAAGCCTTTATTAAACACTTGCTGCACACTCACCACCCATGAACTCAGCCCAGCCGGTAGAGGAGTGACCGTCCTGGCCAGAGACAGACACACCGCTTCAGAGCTTCTTAGCAGGACTGGCCCCCTGCCTTTAATTATTATGTGGAAGGAGAGCCCCCCTTCCTCGCCGCCTCCTGGCTCTGCCTGCCTCATGGCCCTTGATTCTGGCCTGCTTCTTGGACTTTTCTGCTTTGTCTGGCCTACATTTGCCTCCAAGACATGGGCTAACAAGTTCTAAGACAGATTTTGACAGCTCACAAAATTAGAGACATGCTGTTGTTAAGCTAAAAATTGGATGGAACGCTCTTACACGTCAGCCACCAGGAATCGGGGCCAAATCCCAAAGGTATGGATGGGGGCTGCCGAGAGTCTAAGAAGTCCAGATGGGGGCTAAGCTTCTATCCAGTGAATGAGTAAAGCTGGGGAGACCAGCCTCTGCAGCACAAGTTCCCTTTGGTTGAGTCACCAACTCCAAAGAAGCTGTGAGCAGGTCACACGGCCCCCTACTCTTTCTGTCCTTCACAGGCCTCCAGCCGGCCCATTTCAGCCCAGCCTTCCCAGACTTTCCAGAATTTTAGACAATTTTTAGCTCATTAGATTGCCCTTAATTCATGAAATTTCAGTAGCTCCAGAATGCAAGAAAGAGTTCTGAGCTTGGGGTCAGAGGCCCTGCCTGAGTTCAAATTCTGACTGCCATTTACCATGTGTGTGACTTCAAACGAGCCATTTGCCTGCTCAGGTCTCCATTTCCCCAGGGTTCCCATGGGGAGCCCCATGAGGTGACTGCTCAGATATCTGTCTCCCAGCTCCTGGAACCAAGGGCACGCTCCTTCATGGCAGCAACATCCTTCAGATGCAAGTTTATGTTTCCACTCAAGCAGGACACATGCAGGTAAGAGACTTTACCTGAAAGTACGGGTCTCACCCCATCACAGCTCTAAGACTGGGGCAGTTCTTAGTATCATGGCCTTAAACTGGAGAAGGGACCAGAGATGCCATCACAGCAGCCCCGTCATTGTGACCAAAGAGGAAACTGAGGAAGACCAAAGATAAGTGACTCACCAAGGTCTCTCACACAGAAAAGCAGCAAAGTCAGAATTGGAATCCAGGTCCTCTGACTGCAAATCCCCTTTTCACTGTTACACACTGTTTCCTCATCTGTAAAATGGGAGTGATGATATTTGAGCTCCTTACCTCCCAGGATTAGTACATCTGAAAAACCCTTTTTAACATTAGAGTGCCGTAGCACTTTGCACACTGGATGGAGCACTGGGCCTGGAGTTAGGAAGCCCCGAATTCCAATCCCACTTCAGATCCTTGCTGGCTGTGTGACCCTGGACAAGTCACTTCACTTCGATGGCCCAGTTTCCTCATCTGTAAATTGGGGACAATACCATCGACTTCACAGCACTATTGTGCAGATAAAATGAAATAGTAACTGTAAAGTGCTTGGCACAAAGTCTGGCACATCCTAGGTACTGTGTGCATGTTATTATGAGCTAACAAAACAGGCAGATTTATGATTTAATTGGTAGGGAGTCACTGGGTCCACAAGCGTGTGAGTCATTTAACAGTGGGTCCCTTGTCAGAGCGTCCCTTCTGCTATGCCCGGGGCCTCCAGCCTGGTGCCCTTATGCTCCCTTCTAATCTCAGCCTCCCCAGCTGCCTCTCACTGAGCCTGGCCCAGCCTTCTGGTTACTAAACTAGAGAATGTCTCGCCTTGAATCAGTTGCCAAAGCTGTCTTCCTAAAGCACAAAGGTGAGCAATGCTCTGCCCCCAGCAAACTCCAGTGGCCCCATCACCTCCAAGATCCAGCAGCAAATCCTCCATTGGATGTCCAAAGTCTTCCGTAGACTGCTCTATACCCACACCCACACACACCTACCCACACACAAACACACACACACACACTCACACACATACTCACACATATACACTCACACACATACACACACCCACACTCTCACACACATACACTCACACATACTCACAATACTCACACACACACACATACAAACACACACTCACACAATACACTCACACACAATCACACACATCCTCACACACAATACACTCACACACATACTCACATACATACACTCACACACATACTCACACACACTCACACACATATACTCACATATACAGACACTCACACACACTCACATGCATACACTCACACATACACACATACATGCACAGTCACTCACACACTCACATATACTCACACACATACACTCACACAATACACTCACACACACTCACACGCATACACACATACACACATGCAGAGACACACTCACACACAACATACTCACACCCATTCACACACATACACACACTCACACACATACACTCACACACACTTACACATACTCATACCTACTCATGTGAGTGTGTGTGTGTGTGTTTGTTCCCCCAGGAGGCTACACGTGCACATACAGACACAACCTTTCTAGTCTTATAATACCTATCACTCCACCACATGCTCTAGGATCCAGTGAGACTGCTCTCCAAGCTCTGGCCATGCCCACTGGCTGTCCCTCATGTCCTCCTCTCTGCCTCTGACTTTCCTGGCTTCCTTCACGTCTTGGTTCAAGTCCCACTTTCTGGAAGAAGCTTTTCTCACTCAATTCTCCTCAGTCCAGGGCCTTCCCTCTGACATTATCTCCAACCCACCCTATCCACAGCCTATTTGTACGTATTGGGACTGGGTCCCTTTCACTTTTGCATCCAAGAATCTATGGCAGATCCATGACATGGCAAGGTCAGAGCCATAATTCTGCATCCTAGTGCATACCTCAGATGCCACAAAGGGAGGAGGAGGGTCCTTTGCCCTTGGCACAGTAAAGGCTCCAGCTTATTACCTCGTGATGGGAGGTAGAGACTTCTGGGCCAGCAGCCTTCCTATTTGGTTCTTGAAAAATAATAGTCACTGGAGGAGAAAGCAATCTTGGACTGTTCAAGAGAGGAATCCACCTACTGTACAGGGAAGGAACTGGGAAAAGTCGTCATTTCCTAATTTATCTAATTATTCTTGGGCTTTTCGATTTGAGCCTGGTTGTGTCTTTACACTGAAAGAGTAAGAGGGATGACCGGTGCCTCCAGATTTCAATGCCTTGGAACAAAATGCTCAGCTGCGCCATCCCAGCTCTGTTCCTTATTCACATCATTGAATTGAGAAGTGCTTGGCCATCAGAAAGCACCAATACTGGGCCTTACTTTAACAAAAAAAATGAAAGGGACAAGATAATTGTACAATTAATTATAGATTATTCAGCTTGACCAGAAACAATACTGAGGCAGATGAACAAGCCATCAGAATAGCTGGAGGAATGAGAAATTGGACCGTGTCCATTTAATTGCTTTCTCTGATAGTCTAAAGAGTGAAGGAGATAAGGGGAAAGCCCCTGAGCCAGGCCCCACGTTTCAGGAATGCCTGTAAGTCTAGTCTCCAGCACAGGGAGGCAAGCAAATGCAGGCGCAGCCCAGCGATCTGGCTGTTTGTTCCCCCAGAAGGCTACAAATCAGCCACATCCTGGAAGAGCAGTGAAGGGCGTGCTGCCTCCTTGTTTGGTGCAGCTGAGAACCAAACACTGCCCACTTCACTGTGGGCCAAAGGCATAGAAACAGGAGAGGCAGAACTTCACCTTTGCCTAAGGTACCTTGCCTAAGGTCAGCTAAGAGAGCAATTCATCAGTAGTGTAGAAAGATTGTAATTCTCTAAGCCATGCCCCAAAACAAGATGGACTGCAACAGGGACAAGCACAAAGGAAGAGTGCTACCTAAGGGACTCAAAGAGTGCTTAGATTGGAGTTGGGCAGACCTGAGATCAAATCAGGCTCAAACTTTTATTAGCTGAGTGACCCTGGACGAGTCACTTAATTCCTATCTAACTCAGTTTTCTCATCTGTGAAATGGAGAAGATAATAGTCATTATGAGACTCATATGAGAGAATACATGCACAGGTTTTGCAAACTTTATAGCATTGGTATGATAATGATTCTTAGGTTCAAGAGAGAAATAAATTAGTGGACAAAGGGGGAAGCTCGTTGAGGTGAGATTGTCCTGGAACACGTGAAGAAAAGAGACCAGAGGTCATAGTGGCTCATAAATTGAACTGCTCTGTGCTGAATGTGGTGCCATTTTAATATACAAAGATAAAACAAAATGCCCTGTCACTGAAGGCATTAACTGGGCCAAATGCAAGAAATACGCCTTTGGGAGACACTTTGGCCGGTATAGGAGTATTTCAAGAATCACATAAAGGAGAGGGTTGATTTGATAGTTTTAAGAAATCAAAATAATTCAGATGAAAAATAAAGTCAACGAAAAAATGCCAAAGGTGTCATCTTTGCTTAGGGCCAGAAGGAAAGGTTTTGGGGTACAAATGGTGAAACACAGAGGGAGTAATTTCAGTGAGGTGCTTGACTTGTTCTAGAAAAATCCATTTAAAAAATCACTGAAATTAGAAGAAAAAAAAGGTGAAATTAGACAATCTGCCATAAGTGTGGGCTCTCTATTCCTTGGCTCACCCATGGGCTGCCTCTGCCATGATCTGGATTAAGAGGAATAGCTCACACCCACGCAGAATTTCAGTCTAAAAGCTGTTTGCCTCCCAGTGCATTGACATCAAGGCTCAGACAGGACTTTGGGGCCCACAGGGTCAGTTTCACAGGTGAGACCGTGACTGGTAAGAGCCAGAGTTGCTAGTGCAGCCTGGGTCTTCTTGGCTGGATTCCAGACCTTTGTCCCTTTGCCAGAACCTGGCCTGCCAAGGAGATATAAGCAGACAGCTACCTTAGGGAAAACTGAGCCCAAGGCCAGGTCACCTCCGTCTTGCTTCCCTTGTGACTCTTTAACATGCATAAGAGAACACCACTGTCACCAGGGCTGTGCTGGGGCCAGCTAAACCAGCTCAGGAGAGTCCACTGGTAACTGCTGGAGTGAGAATTCCCTGTAGGATCAGAACTCGATTTGTTGTTTTGGGAATACCTAAGCTTAAGAAAGTGACAGGAAAATAGGAATAAAGCAGGCAAAATTTAGACGAATGCTACAAGGACATTTCTATCTTAATCTTCAGAGAACGAGTTGTTCAAAATTTACCAAAACTCCCCTGACCAAGAACAGTGTTGGCCTTTATTCATTTTAAGGCTGACTCGCACCAAGGAGCAAAGCCATCCAGCTGGAGTAAGAGTCATCTCCAGAGGAGCCTTAGGTGGTCACTGGGGCCAAGTGCCCCTTTGCAGCTCCTTGCAATCATGCAGCACCCCCTGTTTGAGAGTAATCCCCTTCCCTCCTCTCATCTCCTCTCCCCTTCCCACTCTGGGGGCCAAGGGGTGGGGGGCACTTTCAGAGCCCCTCCTTTTCTGGGGAAGAATTGATGATATTTTCCCCCTCTAGAGATCCATTTCTTTCAAAAAGTCTGAATATGTGCTGCCATCTACTGGGAAGTAATTTATAGTCTGGTCAAAAGAAACCCTAAGTCACCGACATCTTCTTTCATGTAACTAGAAAGATATCTAAACTTATGAGGGGTTCATATGTAGAGATCCATGTAGCAAAGACACTTATTCACACATATACAAATGTATCCATATATTCACACGTGCATATGTGCAAACACATCAAATATCTGTATATGCCATAGGCATTTATAGATGTGTCTACCATGCATGTAGATGCACAATATGTCAAGCCATGGAAACTGTATGAATACACATATATGGACAGAGTTATGTCAGCTTGCAAGAGCTTGCCATGTGCCCAATACCATTCTGGGAATAAAATGAAAAAGCAGAGCCCCTGCCATCCATGAATTTATATAAAAACCATCAGAAGCTAATTTTACATGTGTATTGATATATAGGCATGTATGTGTGGGTTCACATGTGAATATATGCAAATATAAACTTTGTACCCCTAGTATCTGGAATATAGTGGGCATTCCTAAAAGTTTGTTAATGTACAGAGGTATATGTGTATATATTTACATCAGTCCCACGATTTTATTAGTATAAGCAATTTCTTGTGTCAAAACTTGCTCTAAAAATGGAGATCACCAGGCCTTCTGCCTGGGCTTCTGACGAGTTGAAGGAGCTGGTGTTTAAAGGCCTTCCATCTCGAGGCTCCAGGGTTAACATTCTGGGCTATTTGGGCATTACTGTCCTTCCAGAATTCTATGCTCCAGTCCAGCTGGATTTCTTATTCCAAGTGGCATCTTGGGTCTCTGGGTATGTGACCATATTGTTTTCCACGTCTAAAATGCGTTCTTTCCTCACCATCACCCTTAGGATGATGAAATTCATGCAAAGCTCAGATCATATGTCCCCAGCGAAGAAAATCTATACTGATTTGCCATTTTATTACTTTCTCCCTGCAAATTTGCTTTGTTTTTCCTTATTTGTGTATTTATCTTCTAAAACGCCATTAACATTTAAACCCCTTGGGGATGGTGACTCATCATCTCCTTGTCTGCTCTGCCTAGCATATTATCTTGAACCTGCACTACATTTACAAGCACTTTTTGGATTGTGTAAACACACACTCAAGACAATCACTTTCCGTATTTTTTGTATTTCAGTTTTTCACCCTGAAATCATGGAGCCTATATTTTCTATATAGTATCTTTCCCTGTGAGTGTTAAATGTCTGAAGAATTATGATAAGTGACAATGTGCACAGCAAGGATTTTTATCACCATCATCATCATCCTCTTCCTCATGACAAAAAATAAAAGTTGAAGATCTCAGTAGTTGTAATAGATCAGCTTCTTACCAAAAATGTTTTAATTGAACGTCTTTAACATCACTGTCAGATTTGAGTTTGTGATCCCCAGAATAATTTCCCAGCTTTGTATGTGTCTATGTGCATATATCTATTCCTGGAGGGCAGGGATTGTTTCACACTTGGACTTGACACATAATTAGTGTTTAGTAAATCCAGGATGACAGACCGATTGATCGAGTCCCTCCTTTATCCTAAAACTTCCCAATCATTGAAACTGGTCGACTTGAGCATCGATGCTACAAATTCTGCTTCTTATAATGAAAGGAAATTGATGAACAACGTCCTTGAGCTTCGTTGGAATATCATTCATTTGTCTGTTTTGATTCCATTGTTTTCTCATCATTTTTTTCTCATTGACAAGATTACAAATAATGCTGTGTAAGTGGCTTCCGAAGGGACTCAGCAGGAATGACAATGAGGACAACAGAAAACCAAAGATGCTGAGAAATGTTTCAACTTCCAAATGGATCAATAAGAAGATGCTTGAACAAGCCAGTTCTTGGGGTGTCTGTTGGGCATAAAGTGAAGCAGCAGCAACGATAGAGCAGTGGAGGTTGGGCTGCCCACCTGAGCTGCTGTCCTTTCCTTAGGTGGTCAGACCCAGGCGGCATCTCCTCCAGGAAGTGTCTTCAGACAATGGAATGGGAGGCCTTGATTTGAACCCAGATCTTCCCTACTCCAGGTGCTGCCCTATATATTCCAACCTTGGAATAGCTATGTGGTACAGTGAATAGACTGGGGCACTTGGAGTCAGGAAGACCAGATTTCGAATCCTGGCTTAGACGCTTACTTTTTGGATGTCCTTGGGCAAGTCACTTACCATTCCTCTGATTCAGTTTCTTCATCAATAAAAATAGATACATTGGGTGGCTAGGTTGTGCAGTGAGCAGAGCACCGACCCTGGAGTCAGGAGGACTTGAGTTCAAATTCGACCTCAGACAATTAACACAAAAACAAGCCGTGTGACCTTGGGCAAGTCACTTAAACCCAATTGCCCTCAAAAAAAGATACATCAATATCACCTATTTCACAGGATTATTTTGCAGATCTAATGAGATCACACATGAAAAGTGCTTGCAAGCTCTAAAGTAATTTATAAATGCTAGATTGTTGTTACATCACACCTCCCAGCTTCCTCACTCAGAACACATCCCATCCTACCTTCCTGACACACCATTTGTGAGCTAAAATGAGATGATGGATGAGAAAATGCTTTGTAACCTATAAAGTTTTACACAAGTGTAAAAAGGTTAGTACTCATTAACACTGCTTAATATCACATAGTAATTGGCAAGCAATGGGTCCTTTCAATTAAATCAAATTAAGAAGGCACACTGACACTCCACAAGTGGGGTGTCACCCAACCCTAGAAGGTGTGGACATTCTGAATCATGGGATCTCAGGATTGGTGAATAAAAAATTATCATTGAGATGGTAATAAGGAAAAATATGTGAGGGAAAAGTGGGCTCAAACACAAGACCAGTGGGGAGCCATTTGGGTGAAAGAGCATGGAGGAAATCATTCCAACATGAGGCCAGAAGCAAAGGAGGAAGAGGCAGAAGTAATGGAGGGAGAGCCCAACTGCTGCGTCTGTGCCAATGAAATACGCAGAGATCAGAGCTAAAGGAAGTCTCAGAGGGCATCAAGCAGACCCTCTAAGGAAGCCTTATGGGAGAACATGCTTAACAATTCCAAAGGATTCTGGAATAAATGAAAGACCATCTTGTTCAACTCCCTCATCTTAGAGAACAGCACACTCGGGCCCAAATCCCTCCAGTGACTTACCCAAGGTCACATGATCAATGGTTGTCATCCCAGGCTCCAGAATCACAGCTCTGCCGGGGCCATGGCACCCAAGCCCTCTCCTTTTATGGAGGAGGGAAACAGATCCAGCGAGTTAAAGTGGAAAGGCTGACGGGTTCTGTTCTGTCGGGCCGCAGAGTGGCCCAGGGCACAGCATCAGGAAAACCTGAGTCTCCACTTGACTTCAGACACTTCCTACGGAGATGCCTATGGGCAGTTCAATTAACCTTCTCTGCCTTGGTTTCTAATGAAACCAGCCTCCCAGGGCTGTGGGAAGGGTAAAAGGAGACAATATTTGTGAAGCACTTTGCAAATCAAAAAGTGTCATAGAAATGCCAGCTAGTCATCATCATCATTGGTGGGATTTGAGAGTATAAGAAGTTAGGGATGATTATAATCCACACCCTCGTTGCTTATTTCTACCTTGAACCCTAAGGCTAGTGTGGCTTCTACTTTTTAACATGTCACCCTCTTTAAAAAATACCTTGGGTTAGATGGTGAGACAATTATCTATTTACTCTTTCAAAAAATAAATTCATAGATTCAGAATATATATCTCTTTAGAGCTGGAGGGGATTTGAAGGGCAAAATCCTCACCACTCCCATTTTGCAGATAAGAAAATTGAGGCACAGAGAGGTTAATTATTGGTTCAAGGTCACACATCTAGTAAATGTATAAAGCAGGATTTGAACCCAACTCCTCCTAACATCAAGTCTCATGCCCTTTCTACCAGGCCATGCTGATTCTCTCATTCCCCTTCCTACCCAGCAACTCAATCTCCATTCATTAAAAGAATAAAATCCTGCATAACTGCCTCCTCACCTAGAAATGTTTCCATCCAGAAAAGAAATAGTGTGGGATGGAGCCAATCTTTGGAGGTGTGAGAAAATCACTGCTGGAAGTCAGGCATTAACTTCTCTAATCAAGGTGTGTGGGGTGGGGGTGTTCCCAGCCTATGTTTTATTTACACATGAAACTGTCCAATACTCATTTACAAGAGTGTGAAAAAATTTTGAAGAAAGGAAAGAAAACATGGCTCTCAAAATCATGGTGCTGCCTAGCCAGGAAAATCAGAGCATCCTAGGATTCACCAAAGGAATCTTTATAGAGATTTGGGTTATTTCCATGCTGAAGAGCTGATTTTCAATCTCCTCTCCAGTAACAAGTGCTTCCCTCAAAAAGAATTGTGTATTTCCCTTGTATACCTGTAGGCATGTTGGTTCACTCCAGTAGAATGTAAGCTCCATGAAGGCAAGGCCGTGCCTTTTTGTCTTAACAGCCCCAGTCTAACTGTCCTTTGCACATAATCGGTGGTTAACAAAATGAATGAATCCCAAGTAGATTTGGGTAAAATAATGACTAATCGATGTGAGAATTTGGTCCCAATTTCCTTTTGGAGATGTTTCCAAAGCTTAGACAATGGGTTCTAAGAATGGATTTCAGGAGCTCTTTGAATCAGATGAAATATATATTTTTCACCAACCGCCAACTCTAGTGTAGAATTTTCTTCAAATACTTAAAAACAGTATTCTAAGAGAAGGTCCCTTCTTTTCACCAGACTTACTGCCAAAGGAGGACATCACACACATGCACATTCATACACCCACATTAAGAACTCCTGCATTAAGGGGCTGCTAGAGGGCGCAGTGAGTAAAGCCCCAGCCCTGGAGTCAGGAGGACCCAGACACTTAACACCCACACAAAAAACTAGCTGTGTAACCTTGGGCAAGTTACTTAACCCCAACTGCCCTCCAAAAGGTTAAAAAAAAAAAAGAGCTCCTGCATTAGAAGATCTGAGGGTCCTTCCAGCTGCAGGCTCTTATCAGTCTGTCAATCAGTTAATACCTTGTATTTTTATTTACTAAACACTTACTCTGTGTCTAGTAATGAGGATGAAAATCAAAAACTGGAAGTTCTGGCCTTTAAGCAGCTTGCATTTTCTGAACTTGGTTAAAGGAGCATTGACAGCTAACAGGCACAGTGGATAGAGGCCTTGGCCTGGAATCAGGAAAACCTGATCTCCACTCCAGCCTTAGATTCTTCTTAGCTGTGGACAAGGCTTCTACCTGCATCAATCTCCTCGCCCCCCCCCCCCCCCCCAATGGAGACAAAAATAGTGCCTACCTCTCAAGATTGTTTTGAGGATGAGAGATAATATTTGTGAAGTTCCAGGTCAATGCTAAGTAGTGTTGATAGTACTTTTTAAAATCATCAAAAGAAATTTTGATTCAAAATTCGGACTCACTTTCAAAGGGCAAGATCTTGGTCTGATGTATAAATTCCATTAAAAACTGACCACAAACAGAAGCAAATGCAGTCCCTCCTTTGGAGGAAAGGCACCATTGCTTAAGAGTTTTACTGACTAATTGCATTTAAATTGATTAGGGACAAGACAGTTGTTTGAGTACTCCAGAGAGTTAACAATGATAAAGAAACAGTCTTTTCATTTTTTAAATCCTAATAGAGTAGACACATTTTTTCCCCAAAACAAAGAACTTTTTCTCAGCCTATATGGAGACAGATCTCCCTGCACACTCCTTCTCTAGCACATTTTATTTGCTACAACTTGCAATCAAGCTAGAAGATCACTGTTTCAGAACAAAATGGTTTGCAAGTTTACATAGGATTCTAGTTAAAGCCATTATCCAATGTCTTCACTTTATGCAGCATTAAAGGCGCACCATTGTTGCCCATGATTTAAAAAAAATAACATCCCAAATGATGGAATTTGGAACATCATTTAAAGACATGGCTTAAAAAGCCATAGGGACAAATATTGGTCTTTTGAAATGAAATATAATTCCTAGGTTTTCCCAGACCTAGATTAAAACAATCTCATGCTGTCACTTATAATAATTATAGTAACAAGCATTTCTATAGCACTTTAAGGTTTGCAAGGCACTTTATATTAAAAAAAAAATAGAGCTTGTTAAGGAAGATTGCCCTGGATATGTACTCACTCCTTCATGATCTAAAATAGTAATGGGGAATAGGAAATCTGCAGGAATAATTTTAAAATACAAGTCATACATTTGCTCCAATCTCCTCCATAAGCAATACTGGCTCCCAACTATCCCAGGCTCCACTGGAGGTGCTAATAGACAGCACCTACCAACTAACAGGTTGCTAGTAGGAGAGGATGAACATTTAAATGAAGCTTCTGGAATTTTCACTAACTAGACCATTAACCACTGACTGCTGAAGAACTGGTCAGAGTTATGCTATATCTGTAATGGGAATGTACACTTATCTTGTTGTGATAGTAATGGGATATAAAGATTCCCCTGTATTGGCTTGATTTTCAAATTGATTGTGTTAAAACCCAGAGCTTCTTAATCCCACCTGTGGGATGGACTTGTTGATGTGAAAAGAGAGTCCTGAACTGGGAGGAGCTGGTGACTTAGATTTGGAGAGACAAGAGAGAGGCAGAAGAATTTTTTGGAAGCTAATGTAATATAATGCCAAGGAAAGGCAACTTCCCAAGGTTCAAAATACCAGCATAGGTGCTGTCCATTTTACTCAGTGACAAACCAAGAACAGAGAAGACCAAAACATGACATCATTCAAAATACAGCATTTACTAAGTGTGATTAAATAAACTCCAAGTACTACCCCACCCCAGGACCTTACATTCATTCAATCAATTACAAAGTCCCTGTTCTAAATACTACTCCACCCCTAGGCTGTACCTTCATTTAGTCAACCACAAAGCCCCTCTTCTCAAATGGAGATTAGTTTCCAAACATAAGTAAACTACATTCATTTGTTCAACCATAGAACACAAAAAGGTCAAAAGTTTCCCACCCTTGGATCACAAGTGAATCCACCCCAGAGTTACATCAAGTTTAAGTACAGCACTTAATACCCAAATGGAGGTCTTTTCTTCATCTTGACACGAGGCAAGTTCTCAGCAATCTCTGCTCCTGGGGAGACAAGGCCCAGCAAGGCCACAAGATACATTGCCAGTCTCTTCATTAATTCATACTCTGTCTTTAGAACAGTCCTAGAACCCCTGAAAACATTACCAAAGCCCTCTCCCAGGATTTCTGTAAACATACAACAAGAAAATCCTTCTTCAGGGCTTCTGAACCAACAGAAAGGTTCCCAGACCCCTGCAACAACAGCACTGTCCTTCACCAGTGGACAGTATTCATTCTGTCTGCAGGACAGTCTCCAGACCCCTGCAACAACAGCACTGTCCTTCACCAGTGGACAGCATTCACTCTCTGTCTGGCAGGACAGTCTCAGGAGCTCTTAGCCAACAGCCAGGTTCCAGGACTTCTTCAACAGGACTGTCTTTCACCAGTGGACAAATCTGGCAAAACAACATCAAAAGAGACAAAGTACCAGCAAAACAGCCATGTCTCCTCAGTCCTTGGCAGCTCCAGGGGCAGGTCTCAAAAGTCCAGGGCAATTCAAAGTGGCCCCAGCAATCCTCTCAGTCTCTCTCTGCCTCCATGAGGTGCTGCTTCCAAAAACTCCTTCCGCCTCTCTCTTGTCTCTCCAAATCTACGTCACCAGCTCCTCCCAGTTCAGGACTCTCTTTTCACATCAACAAGTCCATCCCACAGGTGGGATTAACAAGCTCTGGGTTTTAACACAATCAGTTTGAAAACCAAGCCAATACAGGGGGATCTTTATATTCCATTACTATCACAGTTGTTGCCATCTTTCTAATATTGTATTGTATAAGATCTTCATTGCCCCTAGGTTAATTGCACCTGGGGCCTGGGGTGGGAGGCTTGTTTTTCAGGAGATACTTTGTGATTGGGCAGTGGGTCAAGAGGTTGTTACATTCTCTGAGCCAGGAGAAGGCTAATAAGCCCTGGTGTGAGGCTTTGCTTTGGGGCTCACTTTGAGAAATGTTGTGTGATTTGACCAGATGAGACTCTGGGCAGCCATTGAGAGCCCCCCAGCTTTGAAAAACCCAGATGTTGATGCTTCCCTCTCTGGTGACTGACTAGGTATTTATGTAATGGTTGGACAGTTGGAGACCTGTCTGCTTGATCTGTTTGATTCTTTGTCTTCTTGTAACTTCTGCTTGTAACCTGTCTGTATATTCTGAAGTTCAGGGTGCTGACCTTTTCCCCCTGAACTAGGTAAATGATATATTTGATTGATTAAAGCAAGATTGTTAACCCATTTTGAGTTGCTTTCCTTTAGAAAATCAGGTCTAAGAACCTGTGTCGGCAGCCACCCTGGGGATGCTCGGGTGCTTGCTGCTACAATGGCATAACCCAAATAGGGTTCTGAGGCACTCGGGGAGGACTGGCACCTCTGCTGTGAGGGCTGCTCATCCACTATTGGCAGCTTTTTGTCATCCAGCTCTCAACTGTGGCTCCAAGAAGCTGTAGCGTGGGCAGCGCCTATACCCAGACCTCTTCATCACTCTCACGTTCAGTTTCCTCATCTATAAAATAGATGCTATTTCTTATAAATGTTGGGAGGTTATCTGAGTTAATAGATGGGAGATGTTTTAGTAACTTCATGGGCTGTTTAAACTGATGATGATGATGGTGATGACGGTGATGACGGTGATGATGGTGGTTGTAATGGTGATGGTAATAATAGTGACAATGATGATGATGATGATTGCTGATGATGATGATGACGATGATGATGATAGTGATGATGATGACGATGAAGATGATGATGATGATGATGATGGTGATGATGGTGATGACGGTGATGATGGTGATGACGGTGATGATGGTGATGATGGTGGTTGTAATGGTGATAATAATGACAATGATGGTGATTGCTGCTGCTGCTGCTGCTGATGGTAATGATAATGATGATGATGATGATGATGATGATGATGATGCTGATGATGGCCCTATCTTGCACTGTGACCAAGGAAATGGGTTTAGAACATTCCAAAAGCATGATTCTGGTGTCTCTTCCATGGTGATAAAAGATATCAGCTGGAACCTTGCTGTTAATAAAAGCCCAGGCCAAGGACAATAAGCTTTGGCAGGTATTCTTCATTGAGGCCTTGCTGAAATTGGAAGGACAGAGCATCATGTCCTCTGTGCTCCTCCTCTCTTCGTCTTTGGACAGTTAAGCTCATCATTGCTGTTATCACCAGGCTTCCTATACTCTTCAAGGTTGGTGCTGTCCTTTACAAATGTCACCTACGATGCTTAAAACAACCCGGTAGGGTAGGTGCTATTATTATGTTCATGTTATCTATGAGGAAACTGAAGCACAGAGAAGTTAAGTGACTTGTGCAAGGTCACACAGCTTTCCTAGGTAGGATTAGAACTCGAGTCTTCCTGACTCCCAAGTCCTTGTCTTTCTCTGCTCTGCTGCCTTGTTGCCCATATCAGGCTCAGCTCAGCTGCCTCCTCTCCTCATATAATCCAGTGGCTAAGACTCCCGATCACCTTACATTCCCTTTTGTTTACTTGTCTCTGTTTACAGATGGTGCCAAAAGTCTTCTCATTTATGATGCTTTAATGAAGCCTAATATTGCACTGTGGCTTTTGGAAAACCCTGCACACTCTGTCCTCCAAGAGGAGAATAATCACATGAAGGATGATGAGCTCATTTCCCCCTTTGTTCTTCAGGCCCCAACCCCATTTCTGGTTCATTCCTGTTGCTTAGCCAAACATTGTTGATAGATCGACTGCCTACTGATCGACTGGCAATGGCACTGGCTTCCCTCTTTGACTTAACATGACAGAAGCAAGTTCCTGGCTCTTGCTTAATTGAAGCTCCTTTTGGCTATCACTTAGCCCAACTGTCTGTGAGCTGAAGGTGGCCTTTAAATTTGAGCACTTTGTTGCAGCATATTATTCACCTTAAGGAAAAAAGAAAAAGAAATTTTGACCAACAGTGCCACTTACTAGAGAGTCTTCTCTGAAGCTCCCTGCTCTGGTCATGATCAATTTTGAATCTTCAAACACCCAGGATGCTTCAGGAGGAGAAGCAGTATCAGTCTTCAAAGCATAAATTATTTTTCCCTTTTCAAAATTACAAGTAGGATACATTTTGTTCTACATCCTCCTACTCAAAACCAAACCGAAAAAAGAAAAATCCCTTAGATTTCCTCCTTGGAAGTGGACACAGCAAAGATGTCCTTTATAGCCTCATTCACTGGAGCACATATGTCTGACTGGCAGGCACTACCTGTATGTGACCCTGTCCATGTCTTTCCCTTTGGCCCCAAGTGTCAAAACCTTGCTTGGACCCAAAGGTTGTAGGCTGGGATAGAAAGAATACTAATTATGTTATCAGAAGGCTTGAGATCCACACACATCTCTGACATGTGTGAGCTATGAGATCATGGGCAAGCCTACTAACTTCTCTGGACTATAATCAATTCCCTCATCCCCTCATCTTATAGTTAAGTTAGAGCTGGAGATGTGGACAGTGGTTCTCACACAGACAAAATCTCTGGTTCTTGACTCATGTTTCACACGTAATTAATTGGGGACACAAAGTCCCAAACAATCTTGGAATTCAAAGAGCGTCTATTCTATTGGCTAACGTGGACAACTGTCAAAGTTCCGACTACCCCAACATTTCCTCGGATGCTTGAAGCTCTTTGTTGTTATTTAACAAAGCGGCTGTGGCATAGCTGACCTTCCTCCTAGGCTCAGGAATGAACACCTAGAGACCCCTCTCATTCATGACGTTCCTCGTCATTAATGAACATCATTCCTCTGCCTCCATCACTCGACATGCACTTTGATTCTTCAGTGCCTCCGGCATCTTCCGAGCGATCTAGGCTCACTGTGGAGGTGCCATCTACGGCTTCTCCCCTCTTTCTCACCTTCCCTGAGAGCCAATCCATTGGCCAGCCTTGCTGGATTTGCCTTCCTATCATTTCCCACGTACACCCTGTTCTCAATCCGCTGCTCCTCTGGTCCTGGAGAGGCCTGCATTATGTCACATATGTCATTATGTCACACCTCACTGTGGAGACAGCTGCCTACTGTGCTCTCCCTGCCTCCAGGGTGTCTTCTACTCCCCTCTCCAAATCCCTAGAGCACCTGCCTCACTCAGCACATGCAGTGACTCCCTAGTACTTTCAGGATCCAATACAAGATGCTTGGCTCAGCATAACTTGGTCCCTTCTTCCCTTTCCATCTTGCTTGTGCCTTATTCCCCAATGAGTGGTAGTAGCAGAAAGAGCAACCGCCACAATAAAATTCCAGCTCTTGCCTGCTTTGGTTATTTAGCACTCATTCTTGTTTTGCATGCATGCATTTACAATTGGCTCCCCATTAGAGGATAAGCTCCTTGAGGGCAGGCAGGCACTGTCCTTTGACATTTTTTGCATCCCCAGCACTAAGCACAGTGTTTGGCACATAGTAGGTGCTTAAGAAATGTTTATTGATTGTATAACAGTGATATGATGCCTGTGCTGTGCACTTTGCTAAGAACTTTGATTATTTGTCATTTGATCTTCACACCAGCCTGTGAGATAGATGTCATTGTCACCATTTTACAGAGAAGTGAACTGAGTCAAACAGAAATTAAGGGACTTACCAAGGTCATGTAGCTAGTGAGTGACTGAGGCTCACCCCTCTGAAATCTGCACCCCCCCTCACCCTCATAATTCTGGTGCCCTAGCTGTTGTTCCCAGAAGTCACTCTCCCTTTCCAATCTCTGCACTCTCACCTCCTCTTTCCCACATCCATAATTCTCTTCCTCTTTATCTCATTCCCTGGCTTCTTTAAAGTCTCAGCAATAAATCCCAGCTTTTGTAAGAAGTCTCTCTTGCTCTCCCTGAATGCTGGTGTTTTCCCTCTGAGACCACCCCCAATTTATCCAGAATCTATCCGGTTTGTACATCATTGGTTGTGTCTCCCCCATTTAACCAGTCACTGTACATTATTAAGTGTCTGCTTTGTGGTAGGCTCTGTGCTAAGCACTGGAGATGCAAAAAGAGGTCAAAGTCCAGCATCTGCCCTCAAGGAGCTTACAATCTAACAAGAGATAACATGCAATTATATACAAAGCAAGTTATCTACAGGATGAATAGGACATAATTAGCAAGGGAAGGTGCTGAAGTCAAGAGTTATTGAGAAAGGCTTCCTCTAGAAGGTGGGACTTTAGTTTAAGCTAAAGAGGTTGACATGGGGAGAAAAAGCATTGCCGGCATGAGGGACAGTCAGAGAAAATTCTCAGAACCCAGAGATGGAGGGTCTTGTTAATGGAACAACCAGCAGGCCGCTGTCACTAGATCAAAGAAGTACATGTTGGGGAGTAAGGTGTAAGATGCCAGAAAAGGTAGGAGGAGGCTAGGTAATAAGGGCTTCCAATGCCGAACAGAGCATTTGGTATTTGATCCTGGAGGCAATGGGGGTGGGGCTCTGGAGTTTACTGAGTAGAAAAGTAACATGGTCAGAGCTAGGCTTTAGAAAAATCTGTTTATTTACTAAAGAGAGGATGAATTGAAGTGGACAGAGGTGTGGGCAGGCAGACCCACCACCAGCAATCGCAAGAGTCCAGGCCTGAGCTGCTGAGGGGTCCACCCCAGAACGGTGGCTGGGGGCACAGGTAACATTGGATTGTAATCTCCTTCAAGGCAGTGACTGGTTTTGCCTTCCATTGTATCTCTAGCAAGAGCTTAATTTGGGGCCAGAAATCTAGTAAGTGTTTAAAAACGTGTTGACTTGACTTGGGCACTTCTTCCAACTGCAGATTTCATCCTGTCTATACTAGTCCAACTGGATCACCTCTCATCAGCAGCCTTCTAAAGCTATGAAAGCTGGCAGAATAATTCTGAGAATACTACTGCCAGGGCTGAGCTGACTACAATCCAAGGACTAGGAATTGAGGAAAAAATAAAAAAACAGAAGTGAAAACACTAGGGAGCAAGGAGATTTAACATCGTTCGACAGAGCAGGGATAGATCACACTTCACTCAGGCAGCAGCTTCCAAGGTCACTCTCAATATAGATCCTGATCCTTGAGCCCTTTCTGCACAGTGGTCAAAGTCCAATCTTTATTTAAAGCATTGGTTGAATCCCTGAAATTGAGGGAAGTCGAATGCCTATGCATCATCCTGGCATTGATTTATTTTCAGCTAAAATATGGCTCCAAATTTTGATGTGGAAATCACTGGGAGTTCTGGGCCAAAGATACCATGGGGATTCAGCCAATTATGCCACAAGCTGAAGACAAATGAAACCCTGGAACAATGATCTAGTTTTGCCCACGGTAGAGAGAGACAATTGATCAGAGCACTGATGTCATTTGCAACTTGCAAAGATTTATTTATTTTTTATCAGTAAGGTTGTGAAAATCATTTAAAGCTGTATGACAAATGGCCTGTTAGGAGGTTCCTAAAATAAACAACTCCATAAATGCTTTTAGGTACAATAGTAAGTCAGACAAGGGTATCTGGAAAGATCTGCCATGTGGAAGATTGTCCCAAGGGCAGAACTCAGAGGAGAGAGGAGGCATCTGAAAGAGCCACTGGAAGCAGGCTCAGGAGTTGGAGGGCTCCACACCATAGAGAGGCAATGAGGAAATGGTGAAGAACCCCTTTGTGGGATCCAGCAGTGGAGATGCTTTTCCCAGTGGTGTTGATGGTTCCCAGCCTTGCCATTTGGGTAGAGTGAAAAGACTAATAATAACAAGGTGTGATACTTGTTCATGTACTGTAACCTTCTCGCACTTGATTTGGTATAATTGACTTAATATTAGGCACTTCTTTTAATGATTCTCCTTAGAAGGTTTATGCATCCCAAACCATGGAAAAAATCTCCGTCTCTCAGTCTCTCTCCTTTCTGTGTCAGTCTTTCTGTCTCTATTTCTCTGTCTCCTTCATCTGTCTCTCCTCTCTCTCTGTCTCTGTCTCTCTGTCTCTGTCCGTCTGTCTCTCTCCCTCTTTCTCTCCAATTTGGAAACTTGTAAAACCTCTATATAGAATCTAACAATTCTTATTGAGTCCCCAGTGAATTGACTGTATTAAGCTACTTGAAAAGAAATGAAAAAATAGAAATAGATATTTTGTTTTTGTTTTACCATCCAAAACTTGCAATCTAGAGTAATATAATGAGACACTTTTGATAATGGCATGAATATTGGAGAGTGAAGATCTAATTCAATTTCATCATCTTATGGATAAGGAAACTCAGAAGCATGGGGGTTAAATGACTGGCCTGAAGACACCAACAGAGGGGATTTGGAACCCCACTCAAGTTTGGAGCCCCAAGATTTTTAGTCGCCATCTTCTTCAACATATATACCAAAAAGAGATCCCTGCCCTCTTCCCACCCTACCATAAATAAATAAAGATAATCAGTCTTTGCTTGGAAATTTCTGATCATAGGAGACTCACTGCTACCTAAGGTGTAACATGACTGTATTGGACATTTCTAATTGAGAAGATTCTCCCCAATATCAAGCTTACAGAAATGTGATTTTTTTGTAGGGTCCACCCATGGCTCCTGGTTTTAACCAGAAACAAAACAATACAAATACAATCCCACATGGTTACTCTTTCTTTTTACAACTATCAGAGACTTCTCTTCTCAGGGCTTCCTTCTCTCCATTCCTGGCATGTAATCAAGGTTTTTCAGCCCTCTGGTTTCCCTGTTCTAGTCGTTCGTCATCTTATCAAGGTCCTTCTTAAACTGTGCCACCCAGTCCTGAACACAATACTCCATGTGGAGTATGACCCGGCAGAACGCAGTGGTCTCATCTCCTCGATGCCTGGAAGTCAGCACAGGAGCAGAAGATGAGTGTCCTGCCTATTATTTGCAGAATTGTCCCCTTCTTCTGTTTTGATAATCACTATAGTATTTGTCTTTTTCCAATCTTTCTGTACCTGTGTCTTTTGTATTTTTTTTTCAAAAACATGGGCTCATCAGTAGCATCTGTCAGTTTCTTCCATAATGGTTGGGACTCTTTACCCACCAGGAGGAAACTGTGCCTGAGGCATGCTGAAAGAGACTTTCTGGCTAGGAGATGATTGATGCTTCACCAACCTTGCTCATCAGCACCACCTGGGGATGAGAGAATTATGGTGGGGTGAATGGGGGGGACTCTAGAACGTTATGTTTCTGGGGATCACTCAGAGAAATCTGCAAGGAGTTCATTTCAGTGGTGACAATTCAGGAACGGCCATGGTGAAAGAGCGCTCATGCAAAAGGTTTAAATTCTAAGGGTTTTCCGTGTGAACCCTGTAGGCTTCCTCGGTCATTTTTAACCTAAGAATTAAACTCAATAAGCATTTCCTAAAATCAGACTTTAATAGTAAAGTGGAAATAATAGTGCCTGTTTTGTCACATTCTCGGGTTGTGATATTCACAGAAATGGGCCCCTCTGCAATCTTTGTCTTAGATTTGCAAGGCAGGGCAGCCCCAACCAGCACCCAGATCAGGCCAGAGCAGACCTCAGGAGAGTGAATCACTAGCAGCTGTGGCACTTTCCAGACTCCTCAACCCATAAATGGCAAAGAGAAAATAAAAGGTCAGTCAGGAACTCTGTTATAAGGGTGAAGGAACACCACAATCCCACCCCTGCACTAACCCCCACCCCCCAGGGCAAAAAGTAGTAGGAGGCACAGAGCTGCCATGTAGCTGCTTTCAGTGTTCCTGACCTGCATATTGTAGGGGGACCAACTGACCATTCACACCATTCTTTCTTTGCCCTGCTTGGATCCACAACTTGGTCTTGGGTGGTGGTCCACAGGTGTGTGGCCAGTGAGCCAGAGGTTGTGGGGTCTGTAGACAGAGCACCCAACTGATAGTTCCAGAAGCTCAAAAACCACAGAAATTTGGGACAGAACTCTCTCCATTTTGTAAGCAGAGTTCAACCATAACAAAGAGCCCAAAAGTCAAGTAATTGTCAAGATGAGGAAGCACAATCAGATCATACAATCCTTTTGGGGGCACAAAAAGGATCAAAGCAAGGAACTGAAGGAGGACAATGAAGTCAGAACTCCTGCATTAAAAGCTTCCAAGGAGAATATCAACTGGTCACAGGCCATGGAGGAGCTCAAGAAGGAATTTTAAAATCAAGTAAGAGGAGTGGAGGAAAAATTGGGAAGAGAAATGAGAATGATGCAAGAAAATCATTAAAAGTCAGTCAATAGCCGGCTAAAGGAGACCCAAAAAAATTCTTAAGAAAATAACACCTTAAACAGTAGACTAACTTAAAGGGTGAAACAGGTCCAAAAAGCCAATAAGAAGAATGCCTTAAAAATCCCAATACGCCAGATGGAAAAGGAATTTCAAAAACTGACTGAAGAGAATTATTCCTTCAAAATTAGATTGGAGCAATTGGAAGCTAACGACTTTATGAGAAATCAAGGTATTATAAAACAGATCCAAACAAATGAAAAAAAAAAAGAAAAAAGAAAGAAGGCAATGTGAAATATCTCATTGGAAAAACCACTGACCAGGAAAATAGATACAGAAGAAATAATTTTAAAATTATTGGACTAACTGAAAGGCATGATCAAAAATAGAGCCTAGAGATTATCTTTCAAAAAATTATTGGGATGCAGAGACAAGATGGCAGAGTAGAAACAGGACTTCCTCACGGCTCCCACTTCCACCTCCTCCAATTCATGTAAATAATGACTCTAAACAAACTTTGGAGCTACAGAACCCACAAAATATCATAGAGAAGCTAACTTTCTGCAGAAGACAGTCGGGCAGGCCAGCAGGAAGGGGCCATCACAGCCTTCTTGGAGCTGAGCCAAGCCCCATGTGGGCCTGGGGTTTTAGCCTCAGGGCAGCCGAAACCAGTCACTGGCTGGAGTGACTTCAGATCACCAGCAGCTGTGGCAGTTTCCAGAATTATCAACCTAGAGATGCTAAGGACAAAGTGAGAAGTCAGTGCAGTGTAGATTTTGGGAACCAGGACTCCGGGACTGGGGTCTGGCCTTTGCCCCCTGGAGGGAGAAGTGGCTGAGCTGTGGCAGCCATTCAGCTTCCGCTACATGGTTGCTTCAGAGCTCCTGGACTGCAGATTGTACGGCACCCAACTGACCAGTCTGAGGTATAATCACTCTTGCTTTAACCTGCTTGGATCTGGATGGTGGTCCAGAGTGGAGGACCTGGGGCTCAGGATCAGTGAGCCAGAGCATTTGGAGGCTTCAGAGAGGGCAGCCAACTAATAGTTCTGGCAGCTGAGAAAACCCCAGCAATTTGGGACAAGGCTCTCCTCTCTGGAAGCAGAGTTCTACTGTGACAAAAAAAAAAAAACAAACAAACTCAAAAGTCAAGTAACTGAGTGGCAACATGAGCAAGAAAAGGAAGCAAAGCAAGCAGAGCATTTCGATTTTAGACTCCTATTTTGGGGACAAAAAGGATGAAAGCATGAAAGAGGAGGAAGACAATGAAGTCAGAACTCCTGTACCAAAAGCTTGCAAGAAAAATATGAATTGGTTACAGACCATAGAAGAGCTTAAGAAGGATTTTTGAAAACCAAATAAGAGAAGTAGAGGAAAAATTGGGAAAAGAAATGAGAATGATGAAAGAAAATCATGAAAAGCAAGTCAACAACCTGACTAAAGAAATTAACACCTTAAAACATAAACTAACTCAAATGGCAAAAGAGGCTCAAAAAGGCAATGAGGAGAAGAATGCCTTAAAAAGCTGAATTTGCCAGATGGAAAAAGAATCTCAAAAGCTCACTGAATCGAATCATTCTTTCAGAATTAGTTTGGAGCAATTGGAAGCTAATGACTTTATGAGAAATCAAGATACTACTAAGTAGATTCAAGCAAATGAAAAATTAGAAGGCAATGTGAAATATCTCATTGGAAAAATCACTGACATGGAAAATGGATCCAGGGGAGATAATTTAAAAAATTACTGGACTACCCAAAATCCATGATCAAAAAAAAGAACCTAGAAATCATTCTCCAGGAAGTTCTCAAAGAAAACTGCCCTGATGTTTTAGAAGCAGAGGGCAAAATAGAGGTTTAAAGAATCTGACAATCATCTCCTGAAAAAAGATCCCAAAAAGAAAACTCCTAGGAATATTATAGCCAGGTTCTGGAATTCCCAGTTTAAGGAGAAAATATTACAAGCAGCAAGGAAGAAGCAATTTGAATATTGTGGAAACATAATCGGGATAACACAGGATCTGGCAGCTTCTACACTGAGGGATCAGAGGGCTTGGAATATGATATTCTGGAGGTCAAAGGAGCTGGGATTAAAAACAAGAATCACTTACCCAGCAAAACTGAGTATCATGTTTCAGGGGAAAATATGGTCATTCAGTGGAATAAATAACTTTCAAGCATTCTTAATGAAAAACCAGAGCTGAACAGAAAATTTGATTTTCAAGTACAAGAAGCAAGAGAAGCATGAGTAGGTAAACAGGAAAAAGAACTCATAAGGAGTTTTAATGAGTTCAACTCATTAAAGTTGAACTATTTTCGTTCCTATATAGAACAATTATAATTTTAACTCATGAAACTTTTCTCAATATGAGGATAGTTGAAGGGAATATAAATGTATATATGTGTGTATAGGAGGGTGTATGTGTGTATAAATACATATGTGAATGTGTGTCTAAGTGTGTACATTTATACATAGGCAAAGGGCACAGGATGGGTTTAATAGGAAGGGATGATATCTTAAAAATAAAATTTAGACAGGAGAGAAGAATATATTTGGAGAAGGAGAAAGGGAGAGATAGATTGGGGTAAATTATCTCATATGGAAGAGTCAAGAGAAAACTGTTGCAATGGAGGGGGAGAGCAGGAAGGTAAAAGGGAAGGGGACAACCTTACTCTCATTGAATTTGACTTAAGGAGGGAATGACATACACATCCAATTGGGTATCTTCCCTAAAGGAAAGCAAGTGGGAAGAGGCTAAGAAGGGGCATGATAGCAGGGAGGGCAGATTGGGGGAAGAGGGTAGTTAGAAGCAAACACTTTTGAAAATGGAAAGGGTCAAAGTAGAAAATAGAATAAGTAGGGGTTGGGATAGGATGGAGGGAAATATAGTTAGTCTTTCACAATATGACTACTATGGAAATGTTTTGCGTAACTACACATGTACAATCTATGTCAAATTGCTTGTCTTCCCAGTAGGGGTGGGGAGGAGGGAAGAAGGGAAGAATATGGAACTCAAAGTTTCAAAAAACAAATGTTAATGCATGTTACATGAAACTGGGAAATAAGATATACAGGCAATGGGGTATAGAAAGCACAAGAAAGTGTGGGGGGGTGGGAATGGAGGGATATAAGAGAGAACAGATTGGGGGAAGGGGTATTCAGTAGGCTTGCTATTTGTGGTGGGGATAGGGGAGAGACAGGGAGAAAAATGTGTAACTCAAAATCTTGTGGAAATGAACATTGAAAACTAAAAATAAATAAATAAGAAAAAAAAGAGTTGCAGGGTATGCTTGTTCATTAAACATCTGAACAATTCCACCTCTACCCCATTTGACTTCAGATGGAGGAGAGGAAGAGATGGAAAGAATAATGAAGCAACTCAACAAACTGCTCAAAAGTCCACAAAAAAAAAAAACCAGAAAAAAACACACTCAAATGGTCTTTCCTGTTGACAGCTATATGCGTGTTTAGTGCTTCTGAGAAACTGAAATAAAACTTGCGATAAAGCAAGTCAGCACTAAAGTGTTCTAAAAAGGGGGGCTGGGGGCAGGGAAGGCAAAGAATGGTCCATTCTGGAATTCCACAAGGAGCCAGATTCTCTGTAATGTCTAGATTCATCCTTGAGACCAAGTGACAGTAACTCCTTCAGTCCACAGGGGGCCATTATGTGTGCAGGGAGAGGAGAGTCCATTAGCAAAAATGGTTTCCACATTTGGTGATGGGTTCAGATACTGTGCAATAAGAATCTGAACTAGAGGTAATTTTATGATTTTAATGAGATTGTGGAATCAAGGCTTTGCCTGTAATTGAGTGGAGGAAGAGGAAATGAAAACTGGGTGATCTCTGTTGGATGTTACCATCCTTCTGCACATTTTTAGAGAAAGCAGTAGTGACGAAATGGGAGGGGGAGGTTTTAAAGACAGTAGCAGATTTGAGCCAGTGGGGGGTAAAAGATGAAAGTCATTCAAAGGAAGGTTCTACACAGCTGAATCTGACAGTTTCCCAATGCACAATGTGTCCTGTTAGTGAGGCATTTACTTTATTTTAAATGAATCTACCTTTGAAAATGCCATGACTAAGAAATGATGTTAGGTGCATTATAAGTTCAAGCTATAACACCGTGAAATAAATCCAAGGAGTTGAAATTTCTCTCATATGCATATTTACCCATAAATGTACATATATGTATTGTTTTAACATATGTTTACATGTGTGTATACATGGATGCATGTGCTTATATGTATATGTTCACATGCTTGTTTGGGCTGAAAATCTATATAGATTTCTCTCTCTCTCTCTCTCTCTCTCTCTCTCTCTCTCTCTCTCTCTCTCTGTCTCTGTCTCTCTGTCTGTCTGCCCCCCCCCCACTGAACTTTTTGAACAGTTTTACTGGTATCTTTAATTTCTCCACTATGGTTGGTGAGTTGTTCGCCAAGGAAAATGTTTGCTTAGAAAGTACTTTAATAGTTCAGAAGTCACTAATTTAGTGGAAATAGAAACTAGCAGTAGAGATCCCCAAAAGTTCACAGAAAATAGCCAGCAGTAAAAGACCTGGCCTCCAATGTCTATGCATAAATACACAAAGGATCGGAAAGAAACAAAAAAGGTCTGGATTCTGGAAAACATGGAGACACATTTGACCTTGTAGCTGTCACAGAGTCCGAGTGATGAGACTGGTAAGTGGAGTAGGTTTGTGGAAGACCAAGCATCAGTGATGATGTGATCAGGCCCATTCAGTGAACCTTTAAGAGGCTGCTGCCACACTCAGGGCACCACGATAAGTGCTGGGACTCTAGTGGGCAAGATAGCCCAGTCCCTGCCCCCAATCCCTGCCCCCATATGAGCCCAAGTTCTCCTGACTGTCATTCTCTAAGGCATGCGGTCACCATCTTATCTATCCCCTTGGGACTGCCTTCTCTACACTACTCACTCTGTCTGTAACCAGTGGCCCTTTAAGGACTATAACTCCTTGAGGATGAGGATTTTTTTTTTTCTTTAACCTTTACATCTGGAGTGCATAAAAGATATTTAAGTTAAAAAAATATTGAATTGATTTTTTTTTCATGATTCTGGAAATGTATTAATGAAAAGAAAGGGTGGCCCAAGTGTAGCACCCCCTAGTGGCATGCTCCCCTTTGGTCATTCTAATCAGTCCCAGGGACTTGCCCCCTGGAAAAGAGACCATGGACAGAGAGATATTTTCTCCCTGTCACCTGCAGACCAGGTAGAAAACTGAGCATGATGAAATGCTCTCTGCTTGATTCCACCAATATATGACTCATTACTTGGTTAAGCTCCCCTCCCCCAAGCCCTCACTCTTGTTGGATAATGAGCTGGTAAAATGGTTTATTAAGGCTGTGGGTGGTTTTCTTGGAGGTGAAAATTGAAAATATGAGATATGACTCCATTTTGGGCTGCAGGAAGGAAAGGCACCTTCCCTGGCCCAAGATAATAATGGGTAGAGACTCTCCAGGGGAGTGTGGACTTTGATTGTGTAACTTTGTGCCAGAGGTCCCTTGCTGACTTGTCTCCCTGTGCTTTTTCTTCTCCTCTCACATCAAAAGCTCCTTGAAGGTCACTGAGTAAAAAGGGAATGCAGCAGAGGCTACCAGAGTGGTAGTGGGCACAACAGTGGTGGGAACAGGAGAGCATGAAGGGAAGAGTCACTATCAGAAAGAACATGGGGCCATGGGAAAGCACAGCCCTGTCCTTGCGTTTGTGCAGTGTCCTCGGCAGACGACTAATTAAGAGCCCGGTGAAGAAGCTGTGCCCAACGAAGCTAGAACTCTTCTCAGTGATAATAACCTTCTGGATTTGGGTCCATTCATTCTACAATTATTAATGTTCAGTATCCTTTCTTCTGTGCCAGAATAAACCATTTTTGATACTTTATTTGTGTTATATGTTGAGTACTTCCTTTTCCCTATTTTTAGGGATGGGGTAGGGAGACCTAGACTAGAGTTAAAGCTACCTTTGTCTTTCTGGATCCAAGGTGGGGTGGAAATAAGCCCTGGGGAGTTTCATTCCCCTACTGGAAGACAGGTACCCATAGAGCAATAATGTCATTATTCATCCTTCCTTTTCAAAGACAATGACATCAGGAATGAGTGATATCTTGACTTGCTTGTGAATTGGGCAAATTGTCAATCTTACTGTCTCAGAATCATCAAAGTCGGATGATGTTAAAAGTCAGGACAGTGGGGGATGGGCTGTTATGCAGTGGATAATGATGGCATCTTTGATGCCTGACCAAGCTCCAGGTGCTTCACAGGACTTGCTTCAGTTACCTTCATGGCTATTGAAATGAAGTATTCTTATCTGCCCATTCTGCTGGGAGAAATCTTCACATGCTTGGGGTGGACAACCCCTAACTCACAAATGGGTTTAAAACCTATGCATGTTACAACTTCTTGAAGTCACAGGGGAGAGTTTGGTGACAGGTGGACACCAAAGGTGAATGAGCAGCCCTAAAAAGAGCTCAGCAAGCCCTCTGCCATATACTCCAATCTAAGATAAACTACAAGGAAAGGTAAGTGTTCAGCACTGGTATAGTTCATTGGCACCAGTTAGGCCTAGAAAGTATGCCTAGCTAAGTGAGCAAGACAGAAGAATAGCCACTAAGATAAGAGCTAATATTTATATTATGCTTTCAGAATTATAAAACACTTTGCATTTCTTCTCTCCTTTGAACCTCGCCTATGTCCTCTGATAGCAACATTATTATCACAACTTTCTGACTGAGGAAACATTGAGAGAAGTTATGTGTCTTGCTCAGGACCCCAGAGGGAGAAAGTGGCTGAAGCAGAAATGGGATTCATGATGCCCAGTCTGTCCCTTTTCCCAATGTGCCCAAGGCCAAGGAAGCCTGGTCATGTGATTACTTGGAAGGTCATGAGATTTTTAGGCTGAAGGCTTAGGTTCAAATCATGCCTCTGCTGCTTATTGCCCATGGGAAGTTAGATACCATGGCATTGTTTGGAATGGAACTAAATTACCTTTTATAAGCTCTAAATATATACATGTTCTAGAGCCGAAAGTGAAAATGAGAAATATGACCATGATGGAAAGTATGACAGAGATTAGCCATTCCAATCTCTCCATTTTATAATTAAGATACTTAGATCCAAAGAAATTGAGTGATTTTCTCAAAATCAGTTCCCAGGAATGGCCAGGTGCCACAGTGAGAAAAGTGCTGTCCCTGGAGTCAGGAGGACCCAAGTTTGGATCCAGCCTCAGACACTTAACACTCACACAAAACAACTAGCCGTGTAACCTTGGGCAAGTTACTTAACCCCAATTGCCCTCCAAAAGGAAAAAAAAATCAGTTCTCAGAGAACTTAGCTGGAATTTGAGGCCAGGCCCACTGACTCCACAACCAGCACTCTTTCTATTTAAGCATCCTGCTTGTGTGTGCGTGCGTGTGTGTGTGTGTGTGTGTGTG
>NW_027185852.1:803599-815161 GCF_028583685.1 Petaurus breviceps papuanus | reverse complement strand
GGAAGAGGAGGAGGAGAAGGGGGGGAGGAGGAGGAGGATAAAGCGGAGGAGGAGGAGAAAGAGGAGGAGGAAAGAAAGAGAATAATGTCAGGAAGATGTGAGTTCAAAAATGACCTCAGACACTTATTAGCTGGGTGACCCAGGGCAAGTCTTTTAACCTCTGTTGCCTTGTTACACTGGGGAGGGAAATGGTAAACCACTCCAGTATCTTCAGCAAGAAAACCACATAAAACAGTGTGGTCCACAGCATCATGAAGAGTCAGATACTACCAGACAATTGCAAAAAGTAAGGACTCGGGCAGCTAGGTGGTGCAGTGAGTAAAGCGTGGGCCCTGGAGTCAAGAGGACCCGAGTTTGGTTCCAGCCTCAGACAAAAACAAGCCGTGTAACCTTGGACAAGTTACTTAACCCCAATTCCCCTGCAAAAAAACGCAAAAATAAAAAAGTAAAGACTCGATAAATATTTGTTTTTATTCATTCAAATGTCAATTCCATCCATGCATTGCCTAAGAGAATGTATTGTAATTGGACAGTGCAAGTTAATAGGGGGGAAGTTAGTGGTCCAGTTTTCCCAGAATAGAAAGGGAATGAATGGAAGGAGGGCAAAACAAGCCTGGAAAGGTAAATGGGGACAGATTGTGGAGGACCTTAAGGTCAAGACCAAGGTGAATTTTTCTTTAGGCAACAAGGAGCAAGCGATGATTTTTGAGGAGCAGAGTGACATTCAAACTTGTTCACTGGAATGATTAATCTGCCAACTGAATGAACAACATATCAGAAAAAGAGAAGTTGGAGAAAGAGCAGCTAGTTAGAGATCTACTAGGAGTAGACCCTCACTGTGACGGGCATCTAAAGTGATGTGTTAGGAGTGAGGGCACAAAGGAGGAGAATTTTCTGAGAGCTCTTTTGGAGGCAGAAACAACAGACATGATGACTGCTTGGATGGGAGAGGGATAATGGAGAAGGAAGACCCAACGATGGTAATAATATAGTAGAAAGTTTTCCATTTGGCTCAAAAGGAAGTGCAAAAGAAAAAAAAATAACTCAACTTTTGTAGTCCATTTTCAAGGTCATCTCCTCCAGAATTCTCCAGGAATACTGATCTCCAGGCTACTGATTCTATCTTGAAGCTCAAGAGAAGAGGTGGAAGGAAAAATATTTTTGTATCCTTACCCTTCTAATGACAGAAGAGGTCAGACTTTCAGTCACTAACATAAGGGCCTCCCTGGGATTTTGAACATAAAGATATCATTAAAATATTAATTTCAATTTTAACATGCTGACAGGTATAATTTTTCTGCAATTATTTTCAATAGAATATCACAGTCTCCAAAGAATGGAAGTTGGGGCTCACGCAAGGACAATGGAGGCACATAACGGGTGTGGGTAGGCTGTGACACTTTGCAAATGAAGAATTCTTTCCAAGAAATAATGTAGACAAGATTAGCAGAAAAATGCACGGTTCATTCTAAGACATGGTCTAGTCACATAGTGAGTGATATCTAATCAAAGCCTTAAGAGCCTGAATACGGCCATGGGACACACAAAACACAAGACAAGGCAAGAGAGGCCTCAAGGGGGTAGACAACTGGAGTAGACTTGTGGGGAGCCCATGGACACTGGCAAGCATGGCATTTTTCAGTAGGTAACTGAGAACTTTTTTGTTTCTTCTGTTGTGTTCTGTCTCATCGGAGGCAGGGTGCCTAGGTGAATAATGGAATATTTTCAGTGGTGCTTGTAGGAATGTCCACTAATGATCTGCTTCAGGAGTCAGGGGCTGCCCCAACACTGAGGCTCTTTGGACTGAGGCTGGATGACCACTTGTTAGGAATGTTACACCTGAGTTTCTAGCTCAGCTGTAGCCTTAAATGAATGACCTCTGAGCCTGGAGATAATTTGATTGCACTATGAGGTGAGGAAGTGGTTATTTCAACTGGAAGACAAAACAATTTGATTAAGCATGGAACTATGAGATGGAAATCTCCACAAAGGCCCTCATAAAAAAAATCTTCTATTAACGTTAGGCTGGTATTTGTTATTCTTTATAACCCCACACACCCCACTTAAAGCCAACTATTTCAAGTATCTTTAAAGGGGGTTCCATAGGAGTGAGGAGCCAATGAAAGCAACCATTGTTGTGTTGTCAGTTTCAGAACTTTAAGAAGTTGATCAGGAGTCTTTGTCAGAACTTAACTGCAAAGCAAGGATAAAGTCAATTGGGATGGATTGTACTAGAAAACACTGAATGGTGAATTGACGGTTTTAATCTATAGTAGTTAACCATACCTTTGTTATCTTGGTATATTCTTTGATGATGAAGTCAGAGAAAATGAGCTGCCTGAAATTCTTTATCTCAGCAGGTGTACTGATAGAATCTCTTTTCACTGAAGAGGTCACTGTGCCTGTCACCTGAGATGTTGATACAGCTAAGCATTAGCAGAATCCTCAAAATCCACAGTTCCCAGGTAGCCCAGCTTCAAGAAAATAGTCTAAGCCCTTCTATTGTCCAAATTTCTACTATCAGAAGCACACTAAATAGAAATTAATTCCTATAGTGCAGTCTTCATTATAGGTACAAGAGCTTTAAAATTTCCTGGAAATGAATCCAAAAGGTTTAGAGGGTGAAAATGGATGATGATGATGGTTCATATTTATATGACAGTGTTCTTTCAAGGGCATGCCCTTCCACCTCCATATGTCTGAGAGCTTTTTCACTGTACTTGGGAACTGGCCTTGGTGAAAATGTCCTTGCATTACAGGATGCACAAATCATTTTTTTTCATTTCTGCCCCTTAAATGCAGCCAAGACCACACTTCTACATCACACTTCATCTTACCCAGTCTTCGCAACATTGGGGTCTAGCCAGCACAAACAGCTTGCCTCCTTCTCCTTCTCCCTCTCACCCCTTGTCAAGAGGCAATTTGTCATGGTTCAGAGAAATTTGGGTTGGGAATCAGGAGGTTCTGGGTTAGAAACCTGCTGCAGACACTACTTCTGTGACCCTGGGCAAGTCACTTAACCTCTGGAGGCCACAGTCTGTAAAATAAAGGAGTGGAATTCAGTGCATATATGAGGCACTTGGTCCAGTCCCTGGCATTTCCATTAAGACTTTTGGCTATACTTGTAGCATATGAAATGAGTAATATCAGATGGCCTCCCTAGGTCATATGGTCCATGACAGAGTCATATAACAACATTAGCTTTATATCTAGTAGGCTTATAATAAACGTTAGTTCAACTTATTGCAAGTGACCCTGTTCCCCCAGCTCAGGTTCTAGTGTGAAATGAAGGGACTGATTAGGAAGTAGCCAGTAGCCAGGGAGGGAGGACTCTGTTCAGAGCCCCACCTTTAGAGGCTCCCCTTGTTCAAAAGTAGACTTCAAATTGTGAACACAATAAAGCCATGTGTCGTGAGTTTCTGCTCATTTGGTGTTTTTGTCCCTGGCAAAGCCACCATCCTAAGCAAGTTTTGTATAATTAGTGATGATTTTTCATCATGAAAAGATGGTTATTGAAAACATTTAGTATTCCACTGGAGTGAGTTCTTGTAATGATGAAGTGTGATTACTTGTGCCCATTTTGTGTCCAATCAGGAGATATATAATCTTTATGTTACTGATATGATGGGGGAGGGGTGTTAAATGAGGCATTGCGTGGAATGGTGACCTGAAGCAGTAACTTTCTCAATCAGTTGAAGAATATTCCCATTCCCTAGAGGTGTCCAAGGGTAGCTTGGGTGACCACTGGATGGGGATGCTCAAAAAAACGTTGATATACCCTTCCATCTTCACAAGCTATTGTCTTATGCTTCTCTTCTCTTTATTAGCCAAACTCCAAAAAAAGTGATGTTTATACTACTTATGGATTTCACCATCATGCCTTCATGCCAAACAACAACAGAGGGAAAAAATGACAAAAACAAAAGAATACGAAAACCTCAACAGTGGGAAGTCTCATTGTCCTGCAAGATAGACTTATGCTTGGCATTCACATTTTACCAGTACCTTCCTTCCTATAATGTTAATGTGATATAAGATCTTCCTCACCCATTAACAGGACTTGCCTGCAGTTCATTAAGAGAAGCTTGCTTAGAGGAGGAATTTGTAGGAACCTCTTGCTAATTTCTAATTAGGCACTAAGTCATGAGGGTTGTGATGCCCTCTGGCTCTAAAAAGGGTATATACACTCTGAGATTAGCATTTTGCTTTGGGGCTCACCCATTGGAAGAGAGTTTTTGTGATTTGACAAGATGAACCCCCTGACTTTGAAAAACATGGATGTTGGTGCTTCTCTCTCTGGGTAACTATGCATATTTGGCCTTGGTTAGACAGCTGGATCTGTCTGTTGATCTGTGCTAATTTCTCAGATAGTTAGAATCCCTGTCTGTTGGTCTTTATTTCTCTGCTTGTATTTTCTCTATTTTCTTTGGATTTTCTCTGAAGTTCTGTAATAGTAATAAAATTTGAAATTCTCTTTTGTATTGCTAATCTGAGAGGTGCTTAGAACTTAGTAATTAACCAAACCTCTGTTAAAGAAACAGAAGATATGAACCCCTATTACTGACATAACAAGAAGGGGTTGGCTGAAACAGAAAGGAGCTAATACTGTATGTGTATACAAGGAGAAGCCCCTGCTGGGTCAGACATCTTCTTGGAGCAGGCTTAGGGGAGGCAGAAGCTGCTGCTACTGGGAAGGCTTAAGAAGAAAGCCACCCCCCCTCCAGGCTGGAGAGAATGATTTTGACTCTGGGAACCAGCTGGAGCTTCTGCTGAGGAGCTGCTGAGTCCGAGGGCCAGCCAGAGCTTCTGGGAGCTGCCGAAGACGTCCAAGGGCCAGTTGGAGCTGATGCAGACTGAGGAAGCATGACTGTCATGCTGGTACTTTGTATGAACCTGTTTGTGGCTTTGTTGAGCCTTGACTTCCTGAGAACAGAGACTGTGAAGGATTTAAGGTAGACTGGATGCTCTGAGTTTCAGTGTGGAAGTGCTCAGAGAGCTGTACAAGGACCTGGGAGCTGTCTGCCTTTGAACCCAGCAGACAGTTTGGTGAATCCAGGCAGGACCTGGGACCATGGAAGGGGATCCAGGGAATCTGAGGGACCACCCTGAGTCAAGCTGAAAGAAGACTTTACTTGGATACTGTGCACTGACTGAAAAACTGTAATTTACTAGTGACCTGGGGGTGGAGAGCTTGTGTATTTTCTGATGATTGAATTGAATGATGACTGAACATGTGACTAATTGATTTGTAACTTGGTGTGCCCCATGAGTAGAAAACTTTGACTATTGTACTTTGTGTCCTTTAAGGAGGCAATGATTGAGATGATTGAATGATTGAGTTACTAAATGATTGTTCTTTGTTCAGTACTTTGTGACCACTGTGGTGAAAACTATGTGGTCATCTTAGTGATAAGTTGTTGTGAATGTGGTATTTTGATTTTCTGTGAATGTTTTGCTCTGATTTGTTATTGAATAAATATAATGTTCACTATACTATGTAATCAGAAGCTTAAAAGCTGTTCACAGTAGCATTCTTCTGGAAAGCTGCTCGTGCTTGGCTTTACAAGTTCAGGGTGCTGATTTTCCCCCTGAACTAATGAATGTTGACCCCTTAAACAATTATCTTTCCTAGTAAAGCAGGTCTAAGAACCTGTGCTAGAACCATCCTGGGGATGCCAGTGTGGTTGCTGCTCCACCCCCCCCCCTTTTTTTTTTAAAGCAATCGGGGTTAAGTAACTTGCTCAAGATTACATGGCCAGTTATTTCTGGGTGTGGTGCTGAGTATCTGAGCCTGGATTTGATCCAGGTCATCCCAACACTGGAGCCGATGCTCTTACTCTCTGAGCCACCTGGCCACCCCTAAGCAATTGGGGTAAGTAACTTGCTCAAGGTTACACGGTCAGGTGTTTCTGGGTGGGCGCTAAGTGTCTGAGCCTGGGATTCGATCTCCAGGTCATCCCAAAACTGGAGCCAGTGCTCTTCTTACTCGCTGTGCTACCTGGCCGCCCCTGCTCCACCCCCTTTTGATTGGAACCTGCAACTGGAGGGCAGAGCCATGGGCTTCAAAACCTTCATTATAAGAAAGGACCCAACACAATCTTCTGCTCATTTCTCACCAACTGTACTACGTTGGTCATTTGGGGATTTTCCCATCATTCTCCCAGTTTCATACATCTCCCCCATCCCATCTTTTCAGCTTCCTGTTACATGGAAAGCTCCTCAAGGGCAGAGACTTTATTTTTATTTTTATTTTTATTTATATCTCCAGGGCTTATCACGGTGCCTGGCACATAGTGAGCCCTTAATAAACGTTTGTTGACTGACAATATACTTTTCTTCACTCTCTTTGTTCACTCACTTCTCAATCCTTTGATTCTGTATCATAATCTCATATCTAACATGGAGCTTCTTTCTCCCAAATTCCCAATAATATCGTCGTTAACAAATCTGGTGATTTTTTTCTAAATCCTCACCTTTCTTCTGTAGATGCCACTGCTGACTACCATCTCCTCCTGGATACTCTCTCCTCTGGGTTTTCATGTCACTGATCTTTCCTGGTTCTCCTCCTACCTATATGATTGCTATTTCTTGTCACCGTCCCACATCATGAGGTGTCTATTAGACATTGTGATTTGGTTTTCCATTAGACAACTCAAACTGAAGATACCCCAAACAGAACTTATTAACAGATTGCAAGCTTCTTGAGGTCTAGAGTGGTCTTTTGTTTCTTTCTGTATACTCAGGCTTAGTACAGTGCCTGGCACATAGCAGAAACTTAATGAATGTTTATTGATTGATCAGATACAAACCTAATACCAGGTCTGTGAATTTCACAGTCTCTGTTTAGGGTGCCACCATCTATCTTGTTACCAAGGTTACAACTTCACTATCTTCATCAAGTCCTCACTCTCACTCCCCCAAGATTTTCAGTCAATTTTCATTTTTCCCCTTGGTGACATCTCTTTTATCTATCTTCTTCTTTTTAAACTTAAAGTGACCTTCCTAGTCTTCCCTACACAATATCCCATCTCTCTTTGGGGCTTTAAAAAGGCTGTAATGTACTTCATCTTCAATAGTGCTTTTCATAATACCTAGTATTTTTGGATCCCCAACCTGCTATATGAAACCTTTATTGATTCCCCCAATTACCAATACTTTGCTCTGTCCTATCACATCGCCTTTATTTGGTACCTGTACCAATTACAGTGTATTTGCATGCTGTCTCTCAAGTTAGGATGTAAGCCCCTCAAGGGCAGTGATTTCTTCTTTTGTTTTTATATTCCCAACCTCTACCATAGTGCCTGATGTATATCATATTTGATAAATACTTTTTTATTGATTGATTATTTTTAAAGGGAACTATTCATGCCTGGGGTGAATGTTGAAATACATGGCTACTATTGGCTGAAATGACTCTACAGTATGAGTTCATGTGTTGACTTTTGTCCTTCCTTCTCAGAGGACCCAAATGACATACAGTCCAGTTTCAGTGTGTCAAGTTGTGTCTTATCAGACCAATCTGACCTCTACCACAGGTTGGGCACAAATAGTCCATGTGAACATTTTGGGTGGATTCTCTAAATTTGTGCATCTAGCATTTCCTTTGAGCTCCTAGATCACAGCACCTTGTCTGATGAGGGCACACAGTGCTGATCGTCCTTTGCCAGCACCTCCCATTTCTCACAATCAATTCCAAAGTTCTTCAGAAAGGCCATGACAGTATCTTTGTATTGCTTCTTCTGACTATGATTAAAATGCCTTCCTTAAGTGTACCCTTCACAAAACAGTTTGTTAGGCAAGGGCACGATTGGCATTTGAACAATGTGGTCAGCACATGGGAGTTGTGCTCTCTGGAGCACAGTTTGAATGCTTGGCAGCTTAGTTCCAGAAAGGACCCCAGTGTCTGGTACCCTATCCTGCCAGGTGACCTTCAGAATCTTCCTAAGACAATCCAAACCGAAGCCATTCAGTTTCCTGACATGGCGCTGAGAGATCATCCAGGTTTCACAGGCGAACAATGAGGTCAGCACAATGGCTCTGGAGAATTTTGGTTTGGTAGTCCATCTAATACCTCTTGTCCCCTACACTTTCCTTCAGAGACTCCTAGTCACAGAGCTAGCCCAGGTAATGTGTGCCTCAGTCTCATTATCAATGTGGACATCCCTGGAACGCATACTGCCAACGTAATGAACTTATTCATAGTATTCAAACCTCCTCCATTTGCTAAAACCAATGGCTCCATTTCTGCATGGGATGGTGGCATTTGGTGGAGAACCTGTGTTTTCTTGCTGTTGTTAGCCAGATGTGTGTGATAGTAATGGCATTTAAAGATTCCCCTGTATTGGCTTGGTTTTCAAATTGATTGTGTTAAAACCCAGAGCTTGTTAATCCCACCTGTGGGATGGACTTGTTGATGTGAAAAGAGAGTCCTGAACTGGGAGGAGCTGGTGAGGTAGATTTGGAGACACAAGAGAGAGGCAGAAGAACCTTTTTGGAAGCAGCACCTCGTGGAGGCAGAGAGAGAGACTGAGAGAATTGCTGTTTTGCCACTGTGAATCGCCCTGGACTTTGGAGACCTGCCCCCTGAGCTGCCAAGAACTGAGGAGACATGGCTGTTTGCCAGTACTTTGTCTGTCTGTTTTGATGTTGTTTTGCCAGATTTGTCCACTGGTGAAAGACAGTCCTGTTGAAGAAGTCCTGGAACCTGGCTGTTCGCTAAGAAGCCCTGAGACTGTCCTGCAGACAGAGAGTGAATACTGTCCACTGCTGAAGGACAGTGCTGTTGTTGCAGGGGTCTGGAGACTGTCCTGCAGACAGAATGAATACTGTCCACTGGTGAAGGACAGTGCTGTTGTTGCAGGGGTCTGGGAACCTTTCTGTTGGTTCAGAAGCCCTGAAGAAGGATTTTCTTGTTGTATGTTTACAGAAATACTGGGAGAGGGCTTTGCTAATGTTTTCAGGGGTTCTAGGACTGTTCTACAGACAGAGGATGAATTAATGAAGGGACTGGTAATGTATCTTGTGGCCTTGCTAAGCCTTGTCTTCCCAGGAACTAAGATTACTGAGAACTTGCCTCTTGTCAAGATGAAGAAAAGACCTCCATTTGTGTGTTAAGTGCTGTGATTAAACTTGATGTAACTCTGGGGTAGATTCAATTGTGATCCAGAGGTGGGGAACTTTTGACCTTTTTGTGCTCAGTGATTGACAAATGAAGGTACAGCCTAGGGGTGGAGAAGTATTTAGAACAGGGACTTTGTAATTGATTGAATGATTGGAAGGTCCTGGGGTGGGGTAGTCCTTGGAGATTATTTAATCACCCTTAGTAAATGCTGTGTTTGGAATGATGTCATGTTTTGACCTTCTCTGTTCTTGGTTTGTCACTGAATAAAATGGAGAACACCTATGCAGGTATTTTGAACCTTGGGAAGTTGCCTTTCCTGGTGTTACATTACAATGTGCAGAACCACATTAACAGCGACTGAAACAAATCTGATTACCTGCCATGAGGAGGATTTCTCCAAACCATATAAATTATATGAATTTAACTGTTTACTGACACTGCCCAATTTCAAGACTTGGGCTTCCCCAAATCTTTCTTTCAGACAGTTCTGCCCACCTCACCCCCAAATTCCTCCAGTTCTTTGGTAATTTTCCTTTATCCAATTCCATTAAAAGATGTACTCTTTACTACACAAAACACACTAATTGAATGAAAAAGCACTGATTGTTTTCTATATCTGGATGGGGCTAAACACAATAATAGAAACAGTCCCTGCCCTCTAGAAACTTACAGTTTAATAAGGAGAAATAATGTACATAGAGTCATGACATCCAAGGAGGGGCAGTTTGGTTCATAAAGGTGAAGAATATGAAATTTTTTTAAATTAAATTTATAATCTAAATTAAATAACAAACTATAAATAACAAACTATTTTTAATGTTTCAACCAACTTGTTTGACTTGCTATTGGGTGTATGTAAAATTCTATCTCCAGCCTCCATACTGCTACTCAGTAAGCCTGCTCTCCTCCCCTGCTGCACCAACCTTGCAGCCCAAGCTTTCCTCAGCACAGTCTTATGTTACACCGCCTACTGGAAGCTTACAGGAAGTCAAAGAGAGATGGGATACGGTGTAGGGAAGACTAGGAAGGTCACTTTAAGTTTAACAAGAAGGGGACAGATAGGAGAGATGTCACTGAGGGAAAAAATGATGATTGAAAATTTTGGGAGAGTGAGAGTGAGGAGCTGATGAAGGCAGTCGAGTTGGAACTTCAACAACCAGGAAGATGGTGGCACCTAAACAGAGACTGTGAAGTTCACGGAACTGGTACTAGATGTATGGCTGATCAATCCATAAACACTCATTAATATATATGTATATACACGCACATATACATATGTGTGTGTCTGTGTACATGTGTGTAGGTACACACATACATGCACATTTGTCTGGGTAAGTGCGTGTTTTCCTTGCAGAATGTCCACTCCTTGACAGTCAGGTCTGTTTCACTGTTGTCTTTGAATCTGTAGCACCTAGAACAGTGTCTAGCATACAATTAGGAGATCAAGAACCGCTTGTTGATTTAAATTCAATTCATGAATGACCTTCTGTGCCAGCCACTAGAGATGCAGAGCAAGAAAAAATTAAATTAAATTAAAATGATCCCTACCTCCAAGGAGCATAAATTCTTCTTTGGAGAAACCACATGCATTCAGGTAATTAAATCCATAATATACACAACAGAAATGAAGTCATTTGGAAGGATTCAGGAAATTTCTTGTGTAGGAAGTGCCTTTGAAAGGAGCTGGGCTTTGCAAGAGAAGTGTGTGTGCTGAGACAGCATACCAGGTGTGGAGCGAGACCTAGGCAAAGGCCCTGAGGGAGGAGATGGACCAGGAAAAAGGAAAAATACCTGAATTTCAGAGGGAATGAGAGGGAGTCAGGGAGACTAACTCTGAAAGCGCAGCAGGCATCCAGCTGTGAAGGGCTGCAAACATGGAGCTTTCTAAGAGGATGAAGTGATATGGAAACCAACCCAAGGGCTATGGAGGAGAGTGTGATTCTGCTCAGGACTCATCCACACAGTGAGTTCAGGAAGAGGCGAGAGGAAGTGATGTCTGTGAAGGCCTGGAAGGGGCCAGGGAAGAGCTCAGCCCAACCTACGAGAGTCCTGGGGCCTTTTGGTTTACTTATCACTTCATTTCAAGAGGAAGGAACTGTGGCTGAGGAAGTGACCTGGGCATATAAGGATAAGCAGGTAACTGGGCCCCGCTGGGATGGGCATTTCCCAGTTCCCAACTCCACGTTTCCACACCTTCTCTTCACAAATACACAGACACTCCTTGGAAGAAAAGAGTAGGAAACTAATGGAAAGTAGTTATGCTAGAATGACTCAGGTTAGGGTCATGATCTGACCATCAACAGGGAAATGACTCCTAAGTGGTGGGTCCTCCTCAGACACCATCCAGGCCGGTCACATGCCTTTACACACAGCCAAGTCTTGCACTGACCAGGAGAGAAGGGAGAGAGACAGAGAGAGACAGAGAGACAGAGAGAGAGAGA
>NW_027185852.1:790106-798599 GCF_028583685.1 Petaurus breviceps papuanus | reverse complement strand
AGACAGAGAGAGAGAGAGAGAGAGAGGGAGGGAGGGAGGGAGGGAGAACAGGAGCCGATCCCTGACATACATGGAAAGGAGTTCAGGAAGAAGCCCTAGCAGCTTGGGTGAGGGACCATGGAGGGTGCTCTGGGATGCCAGCCAGAAACCTGGCAAAGCTCCCTCATTGCTTCCAATGGAAGAAGACACTGGAGACACAGACATGGATTCCCCCTTGTCTTGGATGGGGGATAGGCTGTCTGCTGTCCCTGTTTGAGTGCCTACTTCCTGGGTGGACCAGCTCTCCTGTAAAGGAGTCTTTGCTCTCCCCACCAAAAGGAAACAAACAAAAGCCTGCCACATCTTTGCTCCCATCCCTGCTAGTTGATTCTTTTCTCTCTATCCCTGCTCTTCAGCCAGCTGCTTGAGGAGGGAGGTAGAACTGGTCCCCCTCTGCATTTCAACCTCAGGCCCTTACATGTGAGGGTTAAGCTGGAGAACAGGCAAGAAGAATCCGCTCTGTTTTAGAGGCTCCAGGATCAGATTACCCTGACTGAGAAGGGCTCCCTGACCCTGGCATACTGTTCTGGAAAAAGCTGGCACTTACAGAGAGGGCTCAGGATGAAAGGTACTGTGACCTCCTGGCTGCACATGGAGCATGCAGGCTTTTCATCACTTGTGCACATTTTTAAACTTCATTTTTATTTCATCTGCAACAATATGTAAGCAAATTTTTAACACTCTTTTTTTAAATTTTGAGTTACAAATTCTCTCCCTCCCTTCCTCACCTCCTTGAGAAGGAAAGTAATTTGACATTGATTATACATGTGCAATCATACCAAAGGAACCCTGCACAATTAAGCAGGAGTGGTTGAGCCTGCGTGGCAGGGAGGGCTGGCTCCACTCTGGGCAGGCCCCTCAGACAGGCTCAGTCAGGACAAGTGAAGTCCTATGTCCAGTGAAGAAACAGTCACTGAGCAGCCATAATGTGCAAGGAATTGGCCTGGACGGCCCCTTCTCAAGCAATATGTTTCCTTCAGGAGTCTGTTTCAGTTGAACTGAATGAACAATGAACTCACCCCAGAAGCCCGTAGTCCAGGTCAGAATTGTCTACTTTCAGAGCTCAGAGCTGTTCAGTCTAAGCTCTCCCCATTTTATACACTGAAGGGCTTTCTATGTTTCTGTGAGAGGCTGTACATGTGGGTGCATCATCTTCAGCCTATTGAGAAGAGGCTGGAAGAAAGCATGAAGATATCTCTCTATTGTCTCCTCCACTCAGCCCTCTCCAGCAGAGACATTGACTCCTGCATGGGGGGGGGGGGACGGTCTGCTCTCCTCAGAGATGGGGGCACAGTACTGGAACTGGAACTATATGCCCCTCTCAATATCACTAGTCTAAGGAGAATCCTTAAAGCCACTATCCTGATCACCAACCTGCTGAATGGGAATGAAAGCTACCTATCTAAATGCTTTGACTCCTTTTTCTCCTAAACATCAGTTCCATGAAGTCTGTCACACAGTCATAAAGATTATACGAGTTACACAAACTAGACTAAGTAATATAAATTAGACTATATCAAACAATTTGCAGAGTGAATGAAATCCCACACAGGGAGCAAAATAACAAGAGAAAGAGAGACAGAGACACACAGAGAGACAGAGTGAGAAAGTCACCAGACTCATTCAAGGGGAAATTCCCTGAAGTGCTTCCTGTTCTCATGTAGCCATAGGAACGTGCCGTGATTAAGGGGTCAACTCCCCCATGTTTGCTTCTTCCCAGAGTCTTTTTTTTTTTCCCTTCAGGGACCTCTCTCTAAAGTCAGTCTAGAACTTTCTATGTCTCTGCTCTCAAAGCTGGAAGTTAAAAGCCTAAGGATGTCTCTCTCTCTCTCCCCCATCTAGCCCATCTATGCTCTCTCATTCTTAGCTACTCTTGCCAATGTCCTCTATCCCTCTTTCATAAGAAACCCGCCTGGTATTTAAAGGGCCTTATTCTGCTTTCTAAAGGTTCTGTGTGTGTCTTTGGAGCCCAAGGCTTGTTCATCAATCATGTTCCTTTCACCACTCTCTCGAATTGGCATCTAGTTATCATTCTCTCCCAATGTGCAGAGCCTTAAGCAAATACCAAAATGGCCAGAGATGATCTTGAGCATTTCTGCCAACTGCAACCCATGTTAGAATTGACTCTTTCCATATATGTGCCTCACAGGACCTGTTCTCAACTCAGCTGCCATATTCTCCATTCAGCTTTCCCTGATTTCCCTCCATGATCCTCAACACCTTCCCTCATAAATAATCTTTGTATATCCTGTATTCTGGAGTTTGGGGAATTCCTAGAGGGTTGGTACCATTTGACTGTTGTATTCTTTCCTCCTCAGAGCCTAGAATAGGGTCTTTCCCATAGTGGGGTAGTAATAGAGATTAAAAATATAATTTTATTCCAGCAGAGAGCAACTTGTTGAGGAACACCATCAATTCTAGTGAGAATCTTCTCCGAGACGTGTCATCTTAGAGCCCTGTCCATGGCACTAAGAGACTCTCTCCTAGGTCAAATAGCCAGGGTGTGTGTCAGAGCTGGGATGCCAGGTGTTACCAGGTCTGAGGACAGCTCACTCTTCATACTGCTTCACAGAATATTGGAACTTATTAAATATTTCATTTACTTAATCTATTAAGTTAACTAATAAATGTTGATGATATGAATAAATATAAATTAAAATATGTTAATAAATATGGCATCATAGATTTAGAGCTGGAAGGAATCTTAGAAGTCATGGAATCCAAGTCCTCATTTTATAGATGTAGAAACTGAGGCAAAGATTTTTTTTAATTGAAAACCCCAAAGTGATTCATCAAGCATTTATGATGCAACAACAATGTGGAAGACACTATGTTCAGTGACAACTCCCACCCTCCGGAGCCTTCCATCCTTCAGAAAGGGTAATGCTACCATTACATATAATATGCTTTACATACATAATCTCACTTGATGCTGACAACAACCATCTAAAGGAGGTGCTCATTATTAGTCTCAGTTTACAAATGGGGAAAATAGAAATCCAGAAAAGTTGAATTACTTGCCTGTAGTCATCTAACTGATAAGGGTGATAGGTGGGATTTAAAGGGAGAACTTGGCAGACTTCACTGTCTCTATGTAGTATACCCTGCTCCATAGAAACAGTTATGGGGGAACCTTTTCGAATTATGTTGTACTGCAGGGACCAGTGGGACTCCCTGCTGGCTGCTGGGAAGAGAAAATGACTGCCTTCTGCATAGCTGAGAAAGCAATAATTAATGAATAATTTACTTAAGGAACTTATCATTGATGTGTTTTGGTTTTGTATCAGCTACTTTTTGAAGACATCCTTTCCCCTACCCAAAGATCCATCTTTCATAACAAATATTTTTGGAATCAAAAGGGAAAAATTAATTCAGTGAAGTCAATCAGCACTTGGACTATGTATAACAATAAATGCATTATTGCATGCCCATGGGCTCCCACACTCTCAAAGGGGAGAAAGAGTGAATTGTGCTTCCCTCCTACCATGGGTCGTCTCTTCTAGTGCAGGATGCAATTTCCTCCTGCTTCATGGTTAAAAATTCATCACCTGGGATTCAGCCTTTGGGAGATGAGCTTCTCTGCATGGAGCTAATCTAATCAGATGGCAGTCACACAACGCTTCACCAAGTCTCTACCTGAAACCTCTGCTGCTTGGTAAAACTTAACAGGGAATGTGACCTGCTTCAAAATCTTTCAATGATGCAGAGTTTTAGTTGGATTTATTATTATTATTATTATTCTACTTTCATATCTGTCACCTCTAGAGGTTTAGTGGAGAAGTGTTAAAGTTCCATAGTACAGAATGATCCTGGAAAGCATATGGCTTTGAGTCAGAAGGCTGGGATTCAAGGCTAATCTCTAGTACTTGTCTGCTCTATAGCCTGATTCAACAGGTGACTTGAGCTCTCTTAGTCTCTGTTTCCTCCTCTAGAAAAAAATGGTATTTGCACTAGATGACTTCCAGGATACATTCTAGCTCTAGAACTTTGGGAGTCGACCTGAATTTTTTCTTCAAAACCTACTTTGATATGTTTTATGAATCAGTGATCCATTGATGGTACTCATTCCAAGATACAGATAGTAGCCCATCTATGCTCTCTCACTCTTAGCTACTCTTGCCAATGTCCTCTAATCCTCTCTCATAAGAAACCCGCCTGGTATTTAAAGGGCCTTATTCTGTCTTTCTAAACGTTCTGTGTGTGTCATTGGAGCCCAAGGCTTGTTCATCAATCATGTTCCTTTCACCAACATTCTTTGCTCATCATAATCCATCTTATTGCCTCCTTTATGCCTCTTCTCTCACATAATTTTTAAAGAACACCTTATTTTCTCTTTGAAGAAAACAATACAATAAATAATATATGATGCAATTCTCTCCATATAGTTGCAATATTTCCTTATTATTTAGCATAAATTTGATCTTGTCTTACATTGATTTTAGTGAGTTTGATTTTGTCCAACTTAGCATTTCTCTTCCTCTATGACATAGTCAATAATGCTTTGGGGATTTAATTTAATGAGGTAGAGTCATATGTTGCCTAAGCTTTGATGCATTAAAGATCATTGCTTCCCAAATCTATTCCGGTCTTCTAGTGGCATTATTTACACATAAAACAAGAAAGGAAATGGCATTAGGTCCCACTGCATGATTCATTTGAGAAGTCTCACACAGATGGTTAATTTTCCCTTGTGCCCATCCTTGGCCATATTACTAGCTCAAGTACCACTTAAAAGTCAGAACCACTATATGAATCAATAGCAGTAAGGGGGCATCAGACACCAGAATTAAAGATGATGATGGTAAGTTTATACATTAGGTCCTAGAGTTCACATGGGAAAATACTTAAGATATTTTCTTTGTATATACTCCCAAACATTTTCAATACTTTTTTTTTTCCTAAAGCTTCTCTGAAAACATTTAATATTTCATATGGTTAATCATGACAACCTCTATCTTAATTCTTAGGAAAGGTGAAAAATGGAGCTTACTTCTGCCTAAGTATTGGTCAATCTGTTGTCCTTTCCTGGTGAATCAATGTCTATTTGTTAGAGAAGACTTGCTACAGCAGATCATGCCATTCAAAATGCACCTCTTTCAACTCCCCTTTCTTTGCAAAGGAATCCATCACAAGTGTTTATCAAAGACTTACCATAAGCAAAGCACTAGAGATACAAATACAATGAATGAAAAAATTCCTGTCCTCAAAAAGATTATATACTAATGGGAGGAACAAGACATACATATATAAGAATATTAAGAGTAAACATATTGAGAATAAGTACAAATATTTACAAAATACTTGAATAGAAAACTGGTAAGGGACATTGACTATATTGTCAGATTTTTGGTTACTACTTATTGATTTCTTAATGATTTTTTTGGAAGAGTCAAGATGGTGGCATAGAAGAAGGAAAATTCCATCATCTCCCCCACCCCCAACTGATTCAAACATCTATAACATATGACTCTAAACAAATTTTAGAACTACAGAACCCACAAAGTGACAGAGAGAAACAAATTTCCCACTGAATGAAGCCTGGCAGGCCGGCAGGAAGGGTCCATCACAGCATTCTGGGAGCACAGCCCAGCCCCACTTGAGACTTTGCTTTCAATACCAGGGTGGACCTGACCAGCTGCAGGAAGAACAGACTTCTAGAGAGTGGATCACAAGCAGCTGTGGAGGTTTCCGGAAATATCAACACATAAATGCCAAAGACAAAGTATAAAGTCAGTGTAGAACTCTATTAGAATTGTGGAGGGGACAGAGATGTGGTCCAGCATCTATCCCCCCCACCTGGAATGAGAAACAGCAGAGGCATGGCAGCCATGCAGCCACCTCCACATGACGGCTTCTGAGCTCCTTGCCTGTGGATTGTAGGGGGGGCAAGCGACCATTCAGAGGGGAATTGCTCTTGCTTTAACCTGCCTGGATCTGGTTCACAGTCTTGGGTGGTAGTCCTGAGGTGTGTGACCAGTGAGCCAGAGCATGTGGGGGCTGTAGAGATGGCACCCTCCTAATAGCTCTGGCATCTTTGAAAACCCCAGCAATTTGGGACAAATCTCTCCCCTCTGGAAGCAGAGTTCTACTGTGGCAAAGAGCTCAAAACTCAAGTAATTGTCTGGCAGCATGAGAAAGCAAAGGAAGCAAAGAAAGTGTAGCAATCGAACTTTAGATTCCTTTTTGGGGGACTAAAAGGATCAAAGCATGGAATAGGTGGAAGAAAATGAAGTCAGAACTCCTGCATCAAAAGCTTCCAAGAAAAATATGAACTGGATACAGCCCATGGAAGAGCTCAAGAAGGATTTTGAAAATCAAGTAAGAGAAGTGGAGGAAAAATTGGGAAGAGAAATAAGAATGAGGCAAGAAAATCATGAAAAGAGAGTCAACAACCTGACTGAAGAAAATAACACCTTAAAAATAGACTAACTGAAATGGCAAAAGAAGTCCAAAAAGCCAATGAGGAGAAGAATGCCTAAAAAGCTGAATTTGCCAGATGGAAAAGAATTTCAATACTCACTGAAGAGAATAATTACTTCAGAATTAGATTGGAGCAAATGGAAGCTAATGACTTTATGAGAAATCAAGATACTATTAAAAAGATGCAAACAAATGAATAAAATAGAAAGCAATGTGAAATATCTCATTGGAAAAACTACAGACCTGGAAAATAGATCCAGGAGATATAATTTAAAAATTATTGGACTACCTGAAAGCCATGATCAAAAAAAGAAGCTAAAAATCATCCTTCAAGAAATTCTCAAGGAAAATTGCCCTGATGTTTTAGAACCAGAGGGCAAAGTAGAAATTGAAAGAATTCACCCATCACCTCTTGAAAAGGATACCAAAAAAGAAAACTCATAGGAATATTATAGCCAGGTTCCACAGTTCCCAGATCAAGGAGAAAATATTACAAGCACTCAAGAAAAAACGATTCAAATATTGTAGAAACACAATCAGGATAACACAGAATATATCATCTTTTACAGCAAGGGATTGAACGGCTTGGAATATGATATTCCAGAGATCAAAGGAGCTAGGATTAAAACCAAGAATCACCTACACAGCAAACCTGAGTATAATATTTCAGGGAAAAATATGGTCATTCAGTGGAATAGAGGACTTTCAAGCATTCTTGATGAAAAAACCAGAGTTGAATAGAAAATTTGACAAGAAATAAGAGAATCATGAGAAGGTAAACAGGGAAAAGAAATCATAAGGAACTTACTCAAGTTGAAATATTTATATTCCTACATGGAAAAACAATCATTGTAACTCATGAGACTTTTCTCAGTATGAGGATAGTTGAAGGGAATATAAATTTGTGTGTAAGTCTATATAAGAGGGTATGTCTATATATGTATGAATACATATATGAGTGTCTTACATATGTATATAGGTATGCATAGAGGGCACAGGATCAATTGAATAGGAAGGGATGGTATTTAAAAGGTGAAATATATAGATGAGAGAAGAATATAATGAGAGGAGATAGGGAGAGACAGAATGGGGTAAATTATCTCATATAGAAGAGGCAAGGGGCAACTGTTACAATGGAGGGGAAAAATAGGAAGGCAAAAGGGAATGGATCAACCTTACTATCCCTGAATTTGGCTTAGGGAGGGAATGACATACACTCTAAATTGGGTATCTTATACTACAGGAGAGTAGGGGGGAAGGGGATAAGAGGGGGTATGATGGAGGAGAAGGCAGGTTTGGGGGGGGGTAGTTAGAATCACATACTTTTGAAAAGGGACAGGGTCAAAGTAGAGAATAGAACTAGTGGGGAGAGGGATAGGATGGAGGGAAATATAGTCAGTCTTTCACAAAATAACTTCTATGGAAATGATTTGGGTAACTACACATGTACCACCTATATTGAATTGCTTATCTTCCCAGTAAGGCTGGGTGATGAGGGAGGAAGGGAAAAAATCTGGAATTCAAAGTTTTAAAATAAAATGTTTAAAAATATTATTATAATTATATTTATTATTATTATTATTATTATTATTTTACATGCAACGGGGAAATGAGATGTACAGGGATTGGGGTATGGAGATCCATCTTGCCCTACCTGAAAGTTGGAGTGAGGATGGGGGAGGATATAGGAGAGAGTAAATTAGGGGAGAGGATATATAGTGGGATCGCTGTTTTGGGGTGGTGGGTAGGGGAAAGATAGGGAGAAAATTTGTCACTAAAAATCTTGTGTAAATGAATGATGTAAACTAAAAATAAACATAAATTTTAACTTAGAATGATTTTTTTCCTTTTTGCAAATTATTTATTATAAGAGAAGGCTTTCCATGTAAGAGGAATGGAGAAGTAGCTAAGGCAGATAGGGTAGGTAGGCAGGGAGATAGACAGGTGAAAGGATGTATAGACAGATGGAAATGTGAGTGGGTGGATTGATGGATGGATGGATGGATGGATGGATGGATGGATGGATGGATGGAT
>NW_027185852.1:776584-790096 GCF_028583685.1 Petaurus breviceps papuanus | reverse complement strand
GATGGATGGATGGATGGATGGATGGATGGATGGATGGATGGATGGATGGATGGATGGATGGATGGATTGACTGATGTCCTTCATGCTGAAAGAGGACCAAACTGATATCAGTTTGTTGGGGTTAAGATATAGTGTGTCTGAATCAGATCAATAAGAGCTCAGAAGACCCTACCATACGTTGGACACAAATAATCCAAATGAACATTTGGAGTGAAGATGTCTCAAAATTTTCATATCTCATGTTTCCTTTTAGCTACTGCTATTCTGCTTTGCTCATAAAACACATCACCCTCTTGGATGTGAGCACTCCATGCTAGGTGTTCCTGTGCATCTCACACATCTCACAATAGATTCCAGAGTTCTTCAGAATGACATTGAGAGGGCCCTTGCACAGCTTCTTTTGACCACCATTTGAGAACTTGCCCTATGTGAGTTTTCTTTTAGGCAAACATATATTTGGCATTCAAACAATGTGGTTGGTCCATCAGAGTTGCATTCTCTTAAGTTTATAGCTCAAAAAAGGACCTTATTGTATGTTGTCATCCTTCTGGGTGACCTTCAGAATCTTCCTAAGACAATTCAAATGGAAGTGATTCATTTTCCTGGCATGGGACTGGGAGACTGTCCAAGTTTCACAGGCATACAACAGTAAGGTCAGCACAAGAGCTCCCTAGAACTTCAGTTTGGTATTCAGCTTGCTATTTCTTCCCACTCTTTCCTTCAGAACCTCCCCAAAAAAATGAGCTTGCTTTAAGCATGTGAGTGTCAACTTCGTTATCAATATTTACATACCTGGAAAGTATACTACTGAGGTTAGTGAACTTATCCATAGCATTCAAAATTCCTCCATTTGTTATAAACAATGCATCCTTTGAAGAATACACAATCATCTTTGAAGAAAAAAATCACATAACAACTCTCAGTTTAGTCTTGGCTTATAACCTTTTTCCATTTAAATAATGACTCCATGAGATATCAAGAAACAATAAAACAAAATCAAAAGAATGAAAACAATAGAATGAAATGTAAAATATATCATTGGAAAATAATTGACCTGAAAAATAGATCAAGGACAGAGAATTTAGGAATTTGAGGAGAATTTAGGAATTATTGGAGTAACTAAAAGTTATGATTAAAAAAGAGCATGGGTATTATATTTCAAAAAATATCAAGGAAAACTATGCTGACATCTTAGAACAAGACAGTAAAATAGAAAATGAAAGAATCCAACAATCACTTCCTGAAAAAGATTCTAAAATGAAAATTCCCAGGAATATTATAGCCCAATTCCAGAGATTCCAAGTCAAGGAGAAAATATGACAAGCAACATAAAGAAACGATCCAAATATAATGGAGACAGAGTCAGGATCACACAAGATTTAAAAGTCTGTATACTAAAGTATGACAAATATTATATTCCAGAAGACAAAGGAGATAGGATTACACCAAAGGATTATCTATCCAATAAAACTGAGTCTAATCCTTTGGAAATAAACAGATATTTAATGAAATAGATGATTTTCAATCATTACTAATGAAAAGACCAGAACCAAAGAGAAAATTTGACTTTCAAATGCAGAATGCAAGAAAAGTATAAAACAGTAATTGCAAAAGAAAAATCAAAAGGAAATCAATAAAATTAAAATGTTTATCTTCCTATATGGGAAGATGATAATTGCAACTTCAAAGAACTCCATCATTATTAGAGGAATGAAAAAGAGTATACACAGACAGAGGGTATGGATTGATTATGATGGGAAGATTTAAAATGTGTGTGTGAGTGAGTGAAATTAAGGGATGAAAAAGAGGGATGCACCAGAAGAAGAGGAAAGACAGAAGAAGATTGGGGGAAACTATCTCACGTAAAAGAGGCACTAAAAGAAGAGCTTTTTACAATATAGGTGAAAATGTGTTTAGTTGAGGATAACAATTGAACCTTACTCTCATTGGAATTGACTCAAAGAGGTCATATACTTAATAACGTATACATTCACTTGGGTATAGAAATCTATCTTACACTACAGCAAAGTAAGGGTAGGGGGAAAGGATGAGAGAAGGTGAGGGTGGCTATTAGAAGGGAGGACAGATTAAAGGTCAGATTAAAGTAGTCCAATGCAAAACAGATTTTTGAGGGTAAAAAGAGAGAGAAAAGGATAAATGAAAAAATAAGACAATGGGAAACTCAGTCAATAATCATATTGTGAATATGAGTGGGATGAACACCCATAAAAGAAAAATGTGTAGCAGAAAGTATTGAAATCAGAATCCAACAATATGTTGTTTACATGAAACACACTTGAAGGACACACACACACATGCACACGCACATGCACACACACAGTGTATAAATCAGGGTCTAGAGAAGAATCTATTGTTCTTCAGCTGAGGGGAAAAAAAGATGTACTGATGATGAACTCAGACAAAGCAAAAATAGACCTAATTAAAAGAAATAAGCAGAGAACTTATATTTCACCAAGAAATACAGTAGACAATGAAGTAATATCCATATTAAACACATTTGCACTAAATAGTATAGCATTCAGATTTTAAAGTAAATGTTTGATAAGGTATAGGAAGAAATAGGAAGTAAAACTATAGAAGTGGAGGACTTCAACTTTCCTTTCTCAGAACTAAATAAATCTAACCATAAAAATAAAGAAAAAAGAAGGTAAGGAGAAAAATAGAATTTTGGAAAAGTTATATATGGTAGCCCTTAGCAGAAAACAGAATGAGAAAAGAAAGGAGTGCCCAATTTCTCACCACTATGGCACCATCATAAAAACTGACCATGTATTAGGGCATAAAAATATCACAATCAAATACTAAAAAGTAGCAGTAGTAATGCAACCTTTTCAGACAATAACACAATAAAAATTGTACTCAAGAAAAGGCTGTAGAAACAGATTAAAAATCTATTGGACAGGGTGGCTAGGTGGCACAATAAATAGAGCACTGGCCCTGGAGTCAGGAGGACCTGAGTTCAAATCTGGCCTCAGACACTTAACACTCACTAGTCATGTGACTTTGGGCAAGTCACTTAACCCCAGCTGCCCTCCAAAAAAAAAAAAAGAAAACAACAGAACAAAAAAACCTGAACCTTGAGACTTGAGATATTATCCCCCACACCTCAGGAATAGAGCTTGACTGTAACATAAAATTAACAAACAAGAAATATACTACTAAAAAATGAATAAGCAAAATAGAAAGTATCCAATATTGATAGTTAACATGGTGATAGAGAAGATCTGGGTTCAAACTCAGAAAAGAGAGTGAAATTAAAAGAGCAAATTCTATCTCAAAGAAAAAAGCAAAAATGATCACAAGCCAAAAAAAAAAAAAGAGGTTTCTTATGATTTTAAAAAGGACTCTAAAAATCAATAAGAGAGGGGCAGCTAGGTGACTCAGTGAATAGAACACCAGCCCTGGAGTGAGGGGGACCTGAATTCAAATCCCGCTTCAGATGCTTAACACAAAACTAGCCATGTGACCTTGGGCAAGTCACTTAACCCCAATTGCTCTACTTTCCCCCTCCAAAAAAAATCAATAAGGGAGGTTAAGGAAACATAAGAGAAATGCAAGAAAATTATGTAAATAAATACAACCAGTTGGAAAAAGAGGTAAAAAAAACTTACAGAAGGAAACAACTCCTTAAAAATTAGAACTGGGCAAGGGGAAGCTAATGACTTCACAAGACACAGAGGAATAATAAAACAAAATCAAAAGAATGAATAATAGAAATCAATGTGAAACAGGTCATCAGAAAATCAACTGCTGGGGGGTATCTAGATGGCACAGTGAATATAGCACTGCTCCTGGAGTCAGGAGGACCTGAGTTCAAATCCAGCCTCAGACACTTAACACTTACTAGTTGTGTGTCCTTGGGAAAGTCACTTAACCCCAACTGACCTGCCTTCCCCCCTGCAAAACAAACAAAAACTCAACTGCTTTGGAGAACAAATTGAGAAGAGACAATATGAGAACTGTTGAACTATTTGAAATTTATAAAATAAAAAGAGCCTAGACACTATACTTCAAAATATTATTAAGGAAATTTGCCTTGATTTTTTTTAGAATAAGAGGGTGAAATAGACACATCTAAATATACCAATCCCCATCTGCGGTAGATGCCAGGACGCAGACTCACAGGAACAGAAAATGTAAGTTTCAAAACTCCCAGGTCATGGAGAAAACACTACAAGCAGTCAGGGGGTAAAAATGCTGTAGAAATACAATCAGAATAACAAAAAATTTAGCAACTTCTCAATTAAAGGGCTAAATGACATGGAAAAATATATACCAAGAACAAAGACACTGGGCTTGCAAGCCAAGAACAACTTACCCAGCAACCTGTGTGTTTTCATGAATGGGTAAAAAAATGAATATTTAATTAATTGAAGGACTTTGAGGTATTTGTGAAAAACTAAATGGAAAATTTGACCTACTAGATTCAGGAGGAATATAATGTGCTCACTCCTGGTCACCCACAGCCATATCTCAGGACCATGCCAGGTCAGCACACTCTCTCCCTCCACCTCTGCCTGCCTCCTTGTAATAGTTCTTCATTCATCCCTCATAATGTATGAAATAATTGCTTCATTTTACTTCTCCCTACCCAGTTTCATTTTTTAGGATCATTTCATCATACTCATTTCAACCCCAAGCCTTCTATCTCTGTATATTCTTTAAAACTACTCAAGTAATGAAAATATTCTTGAGCTACAAATGACATTTTACCATATAAGATGTAAAGATTTTAACCTTGGTAAGTCCTTTATAATCAGTCTTCAATATTTACTTTCTTACATTTCTCCTTTTGGTATAATACACTACTTGGCAAAAATTGTTGGGAAAACTGGAAACAAGTCTAGCAGAAATTGTCTACAGATATCTTATGCCATTTACCAAGGTAAGGTCAAAATGGACACATTGATGAAAGTTGTTTCCATAAAATGTTGAGGTCAGGGTGAGGGGTGCACAAGACCCCTATATACCAACATGCCATGTCCTGCCATATGAATTTGACGTGTCCTCTCAGCCAAGGGAAAGCAAAGTTTATTAGAGATTCGCCATCTTAAGGAGATGGGTAGACTCTTAAGGAGCCTTTGTATCTGTGATGCTTGTATTGGACAAGCAGGTCAAAATAATCTGACATAGAGTGAGTCTGTGCTAGATAATTCTCTGGCATTCTGACATCTCATGGAGGCAAGATGGGGTCCTGTATACAGAAAGGTTGTGGGAGGAATCTAGGGGTGGTCTAGGGGAGGAGTTTGGGGAGGATCTTCAGGATGAATCAAATGAAATTAGACTACAATGATGAGAGATTAAAGGTGGGAAGTAGCTAGAGGTTACCTGGAGATGAGACAATGGAGGGCTAGGCTAGTTTAAGGGTGTATAGATATTTTGGGAGAATCAAGGGTGTGAAGTACCTGGACAAAGGAGGGCTGGGCTAGTAACAGAGGTTTGGGCCCAGCCACAGTGAAAGCCTTTTGGCCTCAGGCAAATGCCTCATCAAATGGGAAGATTCAATCAGAGTTCAAGGGGGTTCCCAGAGCCTGTATCTCATCATTATGACCTAAATATAAAGTAAGATAACAAAAGAAAACTAAAAGAATTTGGAGCACATTATCTATTAGACTTATGAATAGGAGAAATTGTTATGAATAAACAAGAGATAGAGAGCATTGTGAGATGTAGGATGGATAATTTTAATTACCTTACACTAAAAAGAAAATTGTACAAACAATGTAGCCACAATTAGAAGGAAAGCAGAAAACTGGGAAATAAAATTTATAGAGAGCCTTTTGGATAAATGGATCATTTCTCAAATATATAGAGCATTTAATAACTGATGCTTTGGGGAGATTCAGAGTTCCTCCCTTTTCTTAAAATAATGATTTTAAAAATTCATTCTGTTGAAGGACAATACTGATAATGAAATTGGATTAACTTTTTTGTTCAGAGCCCACTCAAATGGGGAAGCCATTGTGGTCTGCTCAGACTTGGGTAGGGAATAAATTCTTTAAATAGATTGTCTAAAGCTTAGGGTTACTTAAGAAGTAAATAGTATAATCAAAGTACAGTCCCTCATTGTAATATTCATTCTCTCATTAATTGTTAAGCAATCAAAGTTGATTGCCATTCTGGGAGCACCCATCTTCCAATGGGCATATAAGTCATGAGACAAAAGAGTTAAATTTATAAGAATACAAATCATTACACAATTGACAAAAGGTCAAAGGACATCAACAGGCAGTTTTCAGAAGAATAAATCAAAACTAGTGTAGTTGTAGGGAAAAAAAAAGTTCTAAATCAGTTGTGATTAGAGAAATGTAAATTAAAACAACTCTGAGGCAATGCCTTATATGTGTGTTTATGTATACAGCACCAATGCAATATTTACAGTGCCCAGGATCATGATAGAGACCGTGACTATAACTATTGCATGACATTCAATCACAAAATATATCAAACTCTCCAGATAGAGGATAAAGCTGAAGGATTTATCTAGACACCAGAAAACTGAATCCCCAAATCAGTAAGCTGATTCCGTCATAGTACCAAAGATATTCAGAAGCCATAATAATTCTGAGAGCCATATCATCCTTTAGCCTTCCAACAAACTAATATGAGATCAATATTTACTCACAAAACTCTCTATTTCCTTGCCTAAGCTCCTCTGTCTCCAAATGTCAAACTTGCTCAGACCCAGCTTGCTGTGTGCTCTAGGGGGAAGAGTTTACCTTCACAGCAGGGGAGATCTTCAGACTCCCTACTAGGTCTAATAAGGGGCAGGGAAGATCTTCAAATTCCCCTTCCCATTACAGTGTGTGTGTGTGTGTGTGTGTGTATGTGTATGTGTGTGTAAACCACCCTCTGTGGTTTGACCCGGAACATTTCAATTAGTTTTGGTATGACTAATGACTCCCCTACCTTGTAATTCTCAGATGGCATAGAATCAGCACCAAGGGCTTTGCCACACAAAAGGATTCGAATGGCATCCGAAGGTGCTTCCTCAATTGTAACTTCAGCTAGGGAGGGATTGTCTTCAACCTGAGGTAAATGGTCAGAGGCCTCAGCATTGATTGATGATGGTCTATTGAGAACACTATGGAAGTCTTCAGCCCATCTCTCTAGGACTAGGCGCTGATCACTAATCAATGTAACTCCATCAGCTCTGAGTCGTTGAGATGACCCATAGGTCTCTTGCCTATAAATAGTCTTCAGAGAATCATAGAAGCACTTTGGATTGTCACTATCAGCATAAAACTGAATTTCCTCTGCCTTCTTACTGAGCCAGGATTCCTGCATCTCTCTAAATGTGGTTTGTACTTTACTTTTGTTGGGATTAAATGCTGCCTTCTTAGAGATGGATGAACTATCCTGCTGGTAAATCCTGTGGAGTTCTTGTTTGTCATTTAGCAACTTCTGAATTTCCACATCATTTTCATCAAACCAGACTTGTTATTTTTGAGTGTTTTGACCCAGATGAGCAGAAGCAGTGCTATACACCCAATCTCTGAAAGCTGCCCACTCCTTTTCTATTCCACTGTTGCCAACTGTGTGTTAGCTCAACTTTCCCTTCAAGTTAGTGACAAACTGTTTCCTCCCAGAGAAGAGCTCTAATCTGTTGACATTAATTCATCTGGTAGTCATTTTGCCTTTGGGACACTGCTTTTGTTGAATATGAATATTTGGCTTAGTGAGGATGTGTCTATGTTCAATCTACAACTCTGGGTCATACATTACATTTTGTCACTCTCACATCCTGTCTTTTCTCTTATCTTTAAAAACATAGAGTTTATTAGATGTCAATGTTTGCTTTGCAGGTGCATCCATGAAGTTTTATGGCTTTTAGGTAAACAGAAGACAGTATTGGTGATGAGGTCATGGGATGCACAAGTCTTCAGCAGTGACCATTGCTGTTGCTGTTTCCAATTCCATTCCTCCCAAGGTCTTTATGCCATGTCTGATAGTCAAAGCCTACTCTAGCATTAAAGTCTCCCAGAAATATGTTTGCTCTCTTTTGGCACAATGATGATAAGGGGTCTAGATCTTCATAAAATTTTTCTTTGACCTCATTCGGGTTCATCATTGCAGGAGCGTAGGAACTGATGATGGTGGCATAGTTTTCCTGTGAGTGGCAATGGCATTGGCATGAGCCTGTCATTCGCTTCTTTTGGTAGGCATGAGAGCGTGTTGACTAGATTAGTTTTGATTGCAAAACCTATGGTTCTCCCCTTCACTGCAGCCACTCCAGACAAACATGGATCCAGCTCTGACTTCAGGAAGCTGGTCTTCATTTGCCAGCCTCGTTTCACTCAGGGTTGCTATTTGGATATGATAGCTGCTGAGTTCTCTTGCAACAAGAGTTGTTTGGCTTTCAGGTCTACTGAATTTTGTGTTGCTTGTAAGTGTGCATACGTTCCATATGCTAATTGTGAGTGGAATCATCTTTGAAGCTGTTTGTATATTTTTTTTATTTTGACCACAGAGTGGGACCCCCTGCCTACCATGGTAATCAGGCCAGGGTTGGGTAAACAGACACTCTTTAGAGCACCTTTTCTAGTCCCTTCTTCACACCAGAAGGTGAGCAGTGGAACCCTTAAAATTTTGTTCAGACATCCGGGGGGGCTACAAAATTTCAATATGGCTTCTAGAGAGAAACTACGCTATGATTGGGCCACCTTTGTGCAGGATTGTGACTACAGCTGCTGTGACAGTCAGAGGGAGTATCTCTCTTTGCCATTGCTGTCAAAACTCTTAACAGAGTCCTACTTAATAGGCTGATCCTTCACCTGGAAGACAATCATCTACCTGAGAGTCAGTGTGACTTCAAAAAGGGTCAAGGAACGCTCCATGTGGTGTTTGCTGCCAGACAACTCCAGGACAAATGTCAGGAGGAGAACATACAAAACATTTGTAGATCTGACTAAGGTCTTTGATACTGTCAGTCATGAGGGCTTAGGACAAATTATGTCAAAATTTGGTTGCCCTAGGGGCAGCTAGGTGGTGCAGTGAATAGAGCACTGGCCCTGGAGTCAGGATGACCTGAGTTCAAATCCGGTCTCAGACACCTAACACAAATACTAGTCGTGTGACCTTGGGCAAGTCACTTAACCCCAATTGCCCTACCTTCCCCCCTCCAAAAAGCAAAACAATAAAATACATTGGTTGCTCAGAGAAGTTCATCAGCATTCCACATCAATTCCTCGATGGCGTACTTGCCCAGGTTCTGTAGAATGCACCATGCTCTTGCACTTTCGCAATCACCAATGGATGAAACAAGGCTGTGCACTCACTCCCACATGCTTTTTAGCATGATGTTTTCAGTCATGTTGCCACATGCTTTCAATGAGGATGAACACGGCATCAAGGTCATCTCCCTTGATGGCAAATTCTTTAATTTGAAAAGGTCACAAGCCAAGAGCAAAGTCGAGAGTGCTGGTGCAGGATTTTCTGTTTGCAGATGATTGTGCACGGAATGCAGCCTCTGAAGATGCAACAAAGCATGGATAATGTCTCTGCTGCTTCTGCTAATTTTGGCCTGACCATGAACACCAAGAAAACGCAGGTGTTCTGTCAGCCAGCACCACACCATCCACAGGTGGAACCATCAGTTACAGCAAATGGAGGAGTTCTGAAAGCTATGAATAAGTTCACTTACCTCAGCAGCAGGCTTTCCAGGGGTGTCCACATAGATGATGAGGTTGACACACACGTTGCAGGAGCTAGCTCTGTGTTTGGGAGGCTTCAAAGGAAAGTGTGGGAGAGAAGATGTATTAGACTGACTAGCAAACTGAAGGTCTGCAGAGCCATGGTGCTGACCTCATTGTTGAATGCCTGTGAAACCTGGACAGTCTCCCACCCCCAGGAAACTCAATCCCTTCCATTGGAATTGTCTTAGAAAGATCCTGAAGATCATCAGGCAGGATAAGGGCCCAGACATGAGGTCCTTTTTCAAGCTTAACTGCCAAGCATTCAAACTCTGCTTCAGAGAGCACAACTCAGATGGGCTGGCCACATTATTCGAATGCAAAATGTACTCTAGACTGTTTTATGGAGAGCTCACACAAGGCAAGCACGTGGTGGTCAGAAGAAGCAATACAAGGACACTCTCAAGGTCTCTCTCAACAACTTTGGAATGGTGTGACATGGGAGACGCTGGCACAGAACTGCTTGGCATGATGTACCCACATCAGAAAGGGTGCTGTGCTCTGTGAGCAAAGCAGAATCGAAAGAGCTTAAAGGAAACACAGGAGGCAACAAATTTAGATAGTCTACCCCAAATGTTCACACAGACTATTTGTGCCCAACCTGCGGTGGAACATTCAAAGCCCCTATCAGTCTGATCAGTCACTGTCAGGCACACTGAAGCTTGACTTTGGCACAGTGATGTCATTTTGGTCCTCTGAGAATTAAGGACAATGCCCATACGTGTGTGTATGTGAATAGATAGCTAGATAGCTAGAGATAGATGGATAGATACAGATATAGATATATATGTGTATGTGCCTATATGCTTATATACACATGCTGACACACTATATATGCATATGTATATGTATATTTGTGCATATAATTTGTTTACGTATGGATATAGGTATATATAGATGTGTGTATATAGAGGTGTATATAGGTATATATAGGTGTATATACACATATACAAATACATATGTATACACACATACACATATATATACATACATACATACACAAGCATATATCAGATTAGCTAATATTACAGGAAAGAAAAATAATAAATGTTGGAGAGGATATGGAAAATTTAGGACCTTAACTGCACCGTTGGAGTTGTGAACTGGTCCAACCATTTGGGAGAACAATTTGAAAATAGGCCCAAAGGCTATCACGCGGCATTTTTTGATCCAACAATACCGCTACTAGGTCCGTAACCAAAGATATCAAAGGAAAAGGGAAAGGGTCTATACATACGAAATATTTATAGCAGTCCTTTTTCTATTATTGTTGTTCTTGGTGGCAAGGAATTGGAAATTGAGGGGATACCCTTCCATTAAGGAGTGGCTGAACAAGTTGTGGCATATAACTGCTATGGAACATTTATGTTATAAGAAAAAGAAACAAACAAGCAATGCTTTCAGTAAAGCCTGGGAAAAGTTACATGTACTGATGCAAAGTGAAGTGAGCCAAGTCAGGAGAACATCACATACAGGAACAGCAACATTTTGTAGTGAACATCTGTGAATGATGTTGCTATCTTCAGCGGTATAATTCACTAAGACGCTTCTGCAGGACATACGGAGAAAAATGCTATCCACGTCCAGAGAAATAACTGGTGGCATCTGAACACAGATTGAAGCTTACTGTTTTTCAGACTTTATTATTCTGTGCTTGTTGGCTTTTGTTTTGGGCTTTGTTTTCTTAGGTTTGCATTTCCTTTTGCAGCATGGCTGTTAGGAAAGTGTTTTGTACGACTGGACAAATTGCTTACCTTGTTAAGAAGTGAGGGGAAAGGAAAGGGAAGAAGACAATATGGAACTTAAACTTTATTTTTTTAAACGAATGTTAAAGTTTTTTAATGTAATTGAGAAAAAAATAAAATAAAAATGTAATGTCACTAAAATAAAATCACAACAGATCCATTCTATCACAGCAGACATTCTCTTGCTTCAGAGAGGGTTCCCAAGGCCCTTTGACATGAAATGGAAGTCACTTCAAGAAGGTGAATGAGTTAGAAAGGAAAGAATTCCTTGGGTGTCCATAAGGGAGGCTCACATGAACACGATGACTTTTCATGGCAGCCACTTTTTCCTTGGCTTCTTGAATTCTATCAAAAGCCTTCTGAGCAGCAATGGTATGAATAATTAACTTCTCCTCTAGATGTCTTTTATGTATTGCTTTGATCCTAATGGGAAAAAAAGGGAACAATGATAAATTAAAATACAAAAAAATTCAAATAAATTTTTTTGAAAATATTACTAATAACTGAGAATCACATAGTACTTTGCAAAAACACTTTAAAATATTATCTCATTTAAGCCTTGAAACAACCCTTTAATTATATTAGCTTCAGTTTACAGATGAGAAAACTAAGGCTCAGAGAGTTTATGAAAAATGCTTCTGGGTCACCTCATACTGATTGCAGATTAAACAGTGCCTGAGGCAGAACCGGCCCTTACTAAATATAGGACTTCCCTAAAGTAGGTCTGGAACCATGTGTTCCTACCTTGAAGCCCCAAATTGTATTTATTATCTCATGCTGCCCAAATGGGAGCTCACTTCACTTCTCCAACAGTCATTTGTTTATAAAAATCAACTTTCTATAGTTAATTGCAACACTCTGCACATTTCAAAGTCTAAAAGAATTTCAATAACTAATTTGAATATAATGCCTTAAGGTTTACATATAGGAAGTATATTATTGTCCTGATTCCACAGACAAGGAAATGTCTGCTTACAGAGTGGGAATGATCTGACTAAGCTCACACAACCTGTAGGGGCAGGGCTTGGATTTGAACCTAGGGCAGATCCTCCCAACTCCAGATCCAATCCTCTTCCACTGAACCACATGGCCCTCACGCATTACCATAGTCCTTAGTACTAAAATCTCTTAAGAGTCAATCAATCAACAACCTTTTATTAAGCTCCTACTATACGCCAAGCCCTATGCTAAATGCTAGGGACACAAAGAAGGGCGACAGCCCCCGCTCTCAAGGAGCTCATAGTCTGAGGGTAGGAGACAACACATAAACAACTACTTTAAACAAAATAGAGCAGGAAAAATTACATACGATTTCTAAATAAAGGCTCTAAGGTTAAGGGTGAATGCCAAAGGCTTCTTGTAGCAGGCAAGAGACCTGAAGAAAGCCAGGGGGAGCTAGGAGGAAAAGATGAGGGGAGTGTTCTAGGCATGGAAGATGGACCTGGACATGTGAATGCCTGCAGTTGGGCAATAGAGGGTCTTTGTCTGGGTCTAACCAGGAGATCAGTGTCACTGGATGGAAGACTAAATGTGTGGGGAGTAAGATGCAGAAATCTGGGAAGGTCGGAAGGCACTGAGGTATTAAAGGCTTTAAAAGCCAAACAAAGGATTTGCTTCATCCTGGCAGCAGGAGTGAGGCATTGGATTTGATCCAGTGCGAGGTGACATTATCAGACTGGTGCTTTAAGAAGGTAATTTTGCTAGCTGATTAGTGAAGTAGGGAGAGACTTGAGGGAGGCAGATCCAAGAGGGTTCCAAAAGATTCATGATGAAAACATGTGATCAACCTTCAGAGAGAGAACTGATGAACGCTGAGTAGATCAAAGTATAATTTTCTCCTTTTTCTTTCATTTTTTGGAGGGGAAAGATAGGGCAGTTGGGGTTAAGTGACTTGCCCAAGGTCACATGGATAGTCTTTTTGTTAAGTGTCTGAGGCCACATTTGAACTCAGGTCTTCCTGACTCCAGGGCCAGTGCTCTATTCACTGCACCACCTAGCTGCCCCAATATTTTTCTTGCTTTTAAAAAAAATATGGTGAATATGAAAAGAGGGGG
>NW_027185852.1:759384-776484 GCF_028583685.1 Petaurus breviceps papuanus | reverse complement strand
AAAAAAAGTAATTAGTCTGTGAACACTTAGGGAATAAACCTACATTTAGTATTTATTGACATAGACCCTAAGACATTAGTCCTTGTGGTGCTGGAGCCAAGATGGAGAGTAAAAGCAGCGACTTGCTTGAACTCTCCCCTGAACCCCTCCAAATACCTGTAAAAATGACTCTAAAATTCTAGAGCAGCAGAGCCCACAAAATGACAGAGTAAAACAAATTTCCAGCCCAAGACCACCTGGAAGGTCAACAGGAAAGGTCTGTTGCCCCAGTCTGAGAGAAGAGAGCAGCACAGGCCTCACCAGCACAGACGGAGCCCCAGAAAACCCAGGTCAGGCCTCAGGGCACTGAATCACTGGCAGTTCTGAAAGGGTCCACACATGCCAAAGACAACTTAAAAGGTCTGCAGGACCTGGGTGAGAGAGGAGTGCGGACTGGCCCAATCCCTTGGGTGGCAGCTGCTTCTGGAGCTCTGAGCCCATCGACATTCGGGGGGTTGAGTGGCTGATCAGAGGGGGATGCAGGGATTTCTTTGCTGCTGCTGAGACAGGGTTCTCTTGCTTTAGCCTTGCTTGGATCTGAGTCAGTCCTGGGTTAAGGAGGAGTGCTGGCATTGCAGAGCTTATGGCAGTAGTAGAGAGAAAATCCTCCTCATAGTTTCAAAGTAGAAAAGAGTGCTTGGGGTCACTGAGAGACCAGAGAACAGGCCAGCAGAGGAGTAAATAAACACTTCTCCTCTGATCATACAACCTTGGAAGAACTGAAAATATACAGGTCCCTAAAAATATATATGAAAACAGCTGCTCAAAACCCCTGAAGCTTGGGACAGTACACCCTCCACACTAGAAACAGAATCCTATCCTAACAAAGAGCTCAAAAGTCAAGTAGTTGACTGGGGAAATGAGTGAAAAGCAGGGAAAAAATCAGACTATAGAATCTTACTTTGGATGTGTGTGTGTGTGTGTGTGTGTATGGATATCTGTGTATGTATATGTATATGTGTGTATGTATATTTGTATATGTGTATAGACAGAGGGCACAGGGTGAGCTGAAATGAAGGAATGATATCTAAAAAATAAATTAAGGGTTGAAATAGGAATGTACTGGAAAAGGATTAAAGGAGAATGGGGTAAATCACTTCACATTAAAGAGGCAAGAAAAAGCTTTTACAATGGAGGGGGAGAGTCGAGAGGGAATGAGGAAAACTTACTCTTATTGGATTTGACTTAAGGAAGGAATAACATACACACTCAGTTGGGTATGGAAATCTATCTTACCCTACAGGAAAGTAGGGGGGAAGGGAAAAGGGGAGGGGATGATAGGAGGGAGGGCAAATGGGAAGGGGGTAATCAGAAGCAAACACTTTTGAGGACAGACAGTGTCAAAGGAGAGAAAATAATAAATGGGGACAGGATAGGATGAGGGAAATATAGTTAGCCTTTTACAGCATGACTCTTTTGGAAATATTTTGCATGACTATACATGTATAACCTTTATCAAATTGTTTGCTTTCTCAATAAAGGTGGGTGGCAAGGGAGGAGGGGAGAAAATGCAGAACCCAAACTTTTAAAGACTAATGTAAAAATTGCTTTTACATGCAACTGGGAAATAAGATATACAGGCAAAGGGGTATAGAAATATATCTTGCCCTACAGGAAAACAGAAGGGAAGGAGATAAGAGAAGTGGGGGAGAGGGATAGAAGGGACAGCAGATTGGGGGAAGGCGTAATCAGAATGCATGCTGTCTTGGGGACAGGGAGACAAGAGATAGAGAGAAAATGTGGAACTCTAAATCTTGTTGAAGTGAATGTTGAGAACTAAAAACTAAATTAATTAATAAAATGAAAAAAGATACTACTTTAACCCAAAAAAAGAAAAAAGAAATTAGTCCTTGTGAGATACAATAAGTTACCACCTTCCCTTAAATTCTGTGACCCAAAACAGGTGGTCAGTGAACAGGAAAACAAAGTAACAGGTAGTGTGCCAGTGCTGGCATTTATCGAGGCCTCTAACTCTCAAGGAAGCTCTATAGATAATAGAGCTGAGTCCAGTTCCTTAAGAGACCTGGTTCAGGCCTATGACAGTTCCTGATTCAAGTCAGGATACTTGTAAAGAAATTGCTAGGTGACTGGTCCTGTCAGATTCCCATTCATGATTCCATCAGAGCTCCCAAACTGGTCTGTGCACCTCTGGCTAAAGCTTCAAGTCAGATGCCAGGCTCTCTTAAAAGCACCCCCCTGCTGTTACCAAAGCAAGGTCCTCCAGGGTGTCCCGCACTTCTGGGAGCAGAGGCAGTGACCTTCGGAGCCTTGTAGCAAAGGAGGAGCACTCCTAGATGGGGGTGGATGTGCTTCCATTTCTGGTTTCCCTGAAGTCATGCTCTCCTTGTTTTCAGCATTACCATGCATTACCATGGGCACTGGGTGTCCCACTGGTGATTTCCACTTGCCCTCAATACCTTTTCAAACCATCTCTTCCCCCAACCCCTTTATATTCCCCACTTCAAATGAGAAGTTTGTCTCTTCTCTCATAATGGCATAGGATTAGGGTCAAAAGGATGACATGATTGTAGACAAAGGGGTTGAAGGGACCTCATCTGACATGGTCTTGTCCAATCACTTCATTTGATAGATGAGAAAACTGAAGAACAAAGGAGTGGTGGCTTTTCTGAGATGCCACACAAGCAGGAAGAGACTGGAGGGAGCGTCCTCTGGTTCAACCTTCTCATTTTAAGAGGTGACTAAACAGAGTCCTGGAGACCATCAGTGATTTTCCCAAGGTCACAGAAGTACTGAAATAAAAGGGAAGAGACACCCTGATGGCACAGAAAGTGATGTATCTTCAGCTGCAGTGACCAAGCTGAATTTGAACCTGTGTTCTTGGCCTCCCAGTCCAGTGTGCATTTCCTCACACCAAGGCTTTTCCTTTTCTCTCTTACAGAAATCCCAACAGAGTGAGATACGATCACTGAAATGAATGTAGTCAACGAGCTTGGCCAATGACTGAAAGTCAGCACCAGAAGGAGTAGCATCTGGTCTGCCTGCACTCAGGCTACCTTTCTTTCTCTGAAATCATCTCTAGTGACAGTATACCAGATATTCGAAGAGAGGGCAGCCCAATAGTAAAACCAGGTTTGATTTGGAGTCAGAGAACCTGGATTCAAAACTTGCCGTGTGACTTTAGGCAAGACTCTTAATCTCTCCAGGCCTTTTCAGGAAAATGAGGTCTGACTAATGTCATCTGGATTCCCTCCCACTTTAAATCTATGAAAGTGTGATAGAGGCCTCTCCCTATCTTCCTAGGAAGGAGATCTGACTTCCTGTGTGCTTGCAAGGGTAAATTTACTGTAGCATCACGGAGAGATGATTGGACAAAAATCCATTAAGAGGGCTCACTTGACTATCCTCCACAGCTTAATGATGGCCACACATTCAATTTGCTGGGATAAAAGCAAAGCTAATTAAATTTCCTTAATGTTAATTTGCATTAGATTTAGATTTTGATACCCTGCACTTGCATTCCTTCCATTTTCAAAAGCCAAATAGTTCATTAAAATGAGCCACTCTAGGAACTTTAGCTTGTTCCCAAAGGTTGCAAAGACGTAGGAAACAGTGTGCATTATGATAGAATGAATTTAAGTCTAAAAATAAAGAGAATGATCTTGTATTATTGGTTTAAATGGATTTGTATATTTTTGTAGTAGTTTCTAAAGCACTTTTCATACTTAGGGAGGGCACACTTATAATTAAAGCACCACCATGAATAGTCTTAAGATAGCTTATAAAAAAGAAAAGGCAGATGTTTTCTTTGCTTTTGTCAAAGGAAATCATGTTGAAATGATTCAAACTCATCCTTGCTCTTATTTTAAACTGCTTTTGAGAGCACAATAGTTTTTTTTAAAGGGAAAACATTCAGAATTTAGATTAAATAGAGTAGCTATAATTAAGGGTCTGCAAGCATAAATATTACAAACCTCAATTTGCTGGCATTTACATAATGTGGCCATTCCAAATCCTCTTGGGATAAAACCTGGTCGAAAGGTTTGTAGACCAATAAAATGTTGATTATCTAAAGCATGATTTAGTAAATATTTTTCAAGGTTTGATTTTTTTAATTTTTCACTGCTCCTATCACCACCTAAACAACAAACACTGAGAAACACTAATTTACTACCAAAGATGTTTACAACTGCAAAAGCAATTGTTCTCTCCTTGAGAAATCCAAAGCTTAATTAATGAAAAAATATTCATTGGACAGTTTTACATTCACTAAATGCAACTTCTGACACATATAAGGTGCTTAATAAATGCTTGTTAATTGAGTAAACTTATTTAGGTAAGAAATAACAGAGAAATGTAAGTTTTATTCTTTTTTTTTTATAAAATAAATTAACATCTGAATTTTAAACAGTATATCTTCTCTTCCCAAATCTTTAGAATAGTCAAAATGTGTCTTTTCCTATAGTCTTTCTCACTTGTTTTCTTCTCCTCATCCACTCATTGCTTTCCATTATTACCAACCCAGACTAGTTATACTACAGTCCTGAAATACTGAAATCAAACATGCTGTCTCTATTCCTTCAGTTGGCTCCACTTTCTGCATATTGTCCCTTGAATAATATTCATATAGTGCTACTTATAGCCTATTATTTCCCTGCTACAAAACCTTCAATAATCTCACTGTGTTCCAAAAAATAGTCCAAGCACTTTCACCTGGTTATCTTGGCCATTTATAATCTGATACCAACTATCTTTCTGCTTTGATTCTCCACCACTCCTCTTATGTCCTCACTGAAATAAGATTGTTTTACTCAATATCTATGAAAATAGTCTTTTCATTCCTAACTGATGCATTAGTCACAATATTTCAGAGATGGAAGGGACCTCAAAGGTCTTTTGGTCTAGTTCATGCTGAACAAAGCATCCCCTCTGCCATGCATCTTGCCAGTGGTTATCCAGGTTTTTCTTTTAAAAATGAACTGAAAGTCACTACTTGCTTTCTAGGTAAAGCATCCCATTCATGACTTACTCTAATTGTGAAAAAGATCTTGCCTACAATCTAAATCAACCTGTTTGCCACTGATTTCCAGTCACGGCTCCCAGTTGTGTACTCTGGAGCCATGGCTAAATCCTCTGCTCTTTGAAGCCACTTTCATGTTCTCCTGCCAGAAGGTCAAGTCTCCTCCCCATCCTTCACCACCTTTCTCCAGGTTAAACCTCCAGAATTTTTTATAAGACACAGAATCAAGGTTCTTCCCATTTTGGCTCTTCTCTGCATATTCTCCAATTTATAGAACAGCTACTTACACTTAGGCTACCTGGACTGAAAACAATGTTCTATAAGTGGTTTGACCGGGGGAGAGAACAAAGATTTTCCTATATGCTGATTCTCTTAATATAGCCAAGGGCCCCATCTACCTCCTTTGCTGTCAAATCACTGTGTTTCCTTAAAAGGAACTGACAGACCAATAAAACTCCAACTTGTTTGTTTTTTTAGCTAAACTTCTAGTCCCACCTTCACCATTCTGAATAGTGTTCAAAGCCCTCTCCCACTTCCCCTCCCTTTCCAAGTATCTCAAATCCCAAATTGCCTTCAATGTCTGACTCAAATTCCTTGTCCTCAGCATTATTCATTCTGTGAGCTCTTCCTCCTCTGACATAATCATAACAAACATATACAAAATTATTATCCCATGTTTCTAATAAATATATAAAGCAAAGGAAATATATTAAAGCAGTCCCTTATTAGATGATAATAGGAATTAACATTTTTTGGTTTATATTTGTTTTTCTTTGTTGTTAGAAGAAAATTAGAAACAAATCAGATGCCCATTGATTGGAAAATTATGAAACATTATAACAAATGAAACATAACACACGATTGTAACACATAGATAATTGGGAGAAGAAACAAAGCTTATGGAGAATTCAAAAAAAATATTAGAAGATTTATTTAAACTGATACAGAGTGAAGGAGACTCAGATAAACAATATACGATATATGCAATGAAGAAAACAAGGCAAATGGAAAGAGAGAAGGGAAAAACAAATATAGAAATGGAGCTCTGCATAATTATAATCTCCCAAAACCTTGGATCAGGAGACAAGTTGAAAAAAATTGCATCTTATTATTATCCTTGCAGATGTGAAGTGATATAGGTGATAAATGATGTACACACTGTCAGATTAGGTTGATTTATAGGAAGAATTTGCTGAACTTTTTTTCTTTCTCTTTTTAAAATTATTTGTTAACAAGGTATAGCTATTTAGGCAGAAGTTAAACAGAAAGTTATGTAAAAAAAGAACGTAAAAACAAATTTTATCAATAAGGATTTTACAAATAAAAAAGAATATCAAAAGTTTTTATTTTTTTCTCTTGCCCTTTTTTTCTGGGAACAGCACAGACACAGAGTAATGGTTATACGAAAGAAAGAAAGAAAGAAAGAAAGAAAGAAAGAAAGAAAGAAAGAAAGAAAGAAAGAAAGAAAGAAAGAAAGAAAGAAAGAAAGATACAGATATATGTAGATATAGAAAAGACAGGTAAACATACAGAAGTGCTACAATAATATACATATTTACATATATATATGTTTCACTCTGTATTCAGATACCCTTACTTCTTTGTCTAGAGATGGATAGCATTTGTTGTCATTAAGTCATTCAGAATTGTCTTGGATCACTATTGCTACGAATAGCTAAGTCACTCAGCTGATCACCTTACAATATTGCTGTTACTTTGTACACAGTACATTTCACTTTTCATTAGTTTGTGTAAGTCTTTCAAAGTTTTATGAGAGCATCCTGCTGTAATGCCAAGCAAAGGCAACTTCCCAAGGTTCAAAATACCAGCATAGGTGCTTTCCATTTTATTCAGTGAAAATTTAAGAACAGAGAAAATCAAAATATAGCATCATTCAAAATACAGCATTCACCAAGTATAATTCAATAATCTCCAAGTACTACTCCACCCCTGGACATTATAAGTCATTTAGTCAATCCCAAAGACCCTCTTCTAAGTACTACTCCACCCCTACACTGTACATTCATTTAGTCAACCACAAAGCCCCTCTTCTCAAATGGAGATTAGTTTCCAATCATATGTAAAGTACATTCATTTGGTCAATCACAGAGCACAAAAAAGCCAAAAGTTCCCCACCCTTGGATCACAATTGAATCTACCCCAGAGTTACAACAAGCTTAAGCACAGCATTTAATACCCAAAGAAAGATCTTTTCTTCATCTTGACCTGAGGCAAGTTCTCAGCACTCTTTGTTCCTGGGGAGACAAAGCTTAGCAAGGCCACAAGATACATTGCCAGTGTCCTCATTAATTCATTCTCTGACTGCAGAACAGTCCTAGGACCCCTGAAAACATTAGCAAAACCCTCTTCCAGGATTTCTGTAAACATACAGAAAGAAAATCCTTCTTCATGGCTTCTGAAACAGCATTAAGGTTCCAGGACCTCTGCAACAACAGCATTGGCTTTCACCAGTGGGCACAATTCACTCTCTGTCTACAGAACAGTCTCAGGAGCTCTGAACCAACAGCAAGGTTCCAGAACTTCTGCAACAATAGGACTGTCCTTCACCAGGGGACAGAATTCACTTTGTCTGCAGAACAGTCTCAGGAGCTCTTAACCAACAGCAAGGTTCCAAACCCTCTGCAACAACAGCACTGTCTTTCACCAGTGGACAAATCTGGCAAAACAACATCAAAACAGACAAAGTACCAGCAAAACAGCCATGTCTCCTCAGTCCTTGGCAGCTCTGGGTGGCAGCTCTCAAAAGTCCTGGGCAATTCAAACTGGCCCTCAGCAATCCTCACCATCTCTCTCTGCCTCCAAGATGCTGCTTCCAAAAAGTTCCTCTGTGTCTCTCTTTTCTTGTGTCTCTCTAAATTTATGTCACCAGCTCCTCCCAGTTCAGCACTCTCTTTTCACATCAACAAGTCCATCCCACAAGTGCGATTCACAAGCTCTGGGTTTTAACACAATCAATCCAAAAACCAAGCAAATACAGGGGGATCTTTAAATTCCATTACTATTACACCTGCTCATCATTTTTATAGTGCAACAGTACTGCATCATAATCATATACCACAATTTGTTTAGCCATTCCCCAATTGATGGGCAATCCCTCAATTTTCAATTCTTTGCCACCAGAAAAAAGGTGCTATAAATATTTTTGTACATATAGGTCCTTTTCCTTTTTGTCATTTTTATTTCTTTGGTGACACACATCTACTAGTGGTATTGCTAGGTCAAAGGATATGCATGGGTTTGTAGTCCTTAGGGCATAATTCCCAATTGCTCTACAGAATGGCTGAATCAGTTCACAACTCCACCAACAATGAATTAATGTCTCATTTTTCCCATAATCCCTCCAACATTTCTCATTCTCCTTTTCTATCTTATTAGTCAATCTAACAGGTATAAAGTAGTACTTCAGAATTGCTTTGATTTGCATTTCTCCAATCAACAATGAGGTAGAGCATTTTTTTCATATGGTTATAGCTTATATTCTATCATCTGAAAACTGTTCATAGATTTTGATCATTTATCATTGGGGGAGTGGCTCTTATTTTTATAAATTTGTTTCATTTCTTTATATGTTTGAGAAATGAGCCCTTTATCAGAGAAACTGGCTTCATTTTTTTCACAGTTACTATTGTTAATTGCATTCTCCCCTATGTTATTCCCCCCTTTTGTTCTGCTCTCTCCCTCCTTTCATCCTGTTCCTCCACAAAAGGATTTTATTTCTGACTATCCCTTCTTCCAATTTGCCCTCCCTTCTATAACCCCCCCATATTCCCTTCCCCTCCTTTCTTGTAGGGTAAGATATATTTCAATACACAATTGGGTGTTTGCATTATTTGATTTTTGAGCCAATTGCAATGACAGTAAGGTTCACTCACTTCCCCACCTCTCCCCCTCTTCCCCTCCACTGTAAAAGCTTTCTCTTGCCTCTTTTATGGCAGATAATTTACCTTATTCTACCTCCCCCTTTACCTCCCTTCTAGTACATTCCCCTCTCGGCTCTGAATTTTATGTTTTAGGCATCACCCTTCATATTCAACTCACACCTGTCCCCTCTATGTGTGTGTGTGTGTATATATATATATATATATATATATATATATATATATATATATATATATATATATATATATATACTTTTTCTAACTGTCCTAATGATGAAAAGTTACCTATGATGTACCAGTATCATCTTCCCATGTGGGAATATAAACAGATTAAATTTATTAAGTCCCTTGTGATTTTCCTTTCCTTTTTTTTCTTATTATGCTTCTCTTGAGTCATGTATTTGAATATAAAATTTTCTATTCAACTCTGGTCTTTTCATCAGGAATGTTTGAAAGTCCTATTTTTCATTGAATGCCCATTTTTTCTTCTTCATGAAGGATTATACTTAGGTGATTCTTGCTTGTAATCCCAGCTCTTTTTCCCTCCAAAATATCATATTATAAGCCCTCTGATCCTTTAATGGAGAAGCTGCTAAATCTTACATATTCTTGACTATGGCTCCATGATACTTGAATTGTTTCTTTCTGACTACTTGCAATATTTTCTCCTTGATCTAGGAGCTCTGTAATTTAGCTATAATATTCCTGTGAGTTTTCATTTTGGGATGTCTTTCAGATGGTGATAGAGAATTCTTTCAATTTTATTTTACTCTCTGGTTCTAGAATGTCAGGGCCACTTTCCTTGAAAATTTCTTGAAAGATGATGTCTAGGTTTAAATTTTTTTTTTTTAGTTTTTTCATCATGGCTTTCAGGGAATACCTTTCCTGGATCTATTTTCCAGGTCAGTTGCTTTTTCAGTGAGATATTTCACAATGTCTTCTATTTTTTTCATTCTTTTGGTTTTATTTTATTACTTCATGTTTTCTGATAAAGTCAGTGCTTCCATTTGCTTCATTCTAATTTTTAAGGAATAATTTTCTTCAGTGAGCTTTTGCACCTCCTTTGCCATTTGGTCAATTCTACATTCTAAGAAGTCTTTTTTTTCTTCAGTGAAATTTTGTTCCCTTTTTCCATTTGACCAGTTCTGTTTTTTAAGGCATTCTTCTCCTCCATGGCTTTTTGTACCTCTTATCATTTGACCTAGTCTGTTTTTAAGGTGTTATTTTCTTCATTAGTTTTTTTTTTGTTCTCTCCTTTACCTAGCTGTTGACTCCTTTTTTCATTAATTTCTTGCATGAATTTAATTTCGCTTCCCAATTTTTCTTCTAGTTCTCTAATTTGATTTTTAAAATCCTTTATGAGCTTTTTTTTCCATGGCCTGAGATGAATTCTTATTTTTCTTGGAGTCTTTGGATGTAGCAGCTTTGACTTTTTTGTCTTCTGAGTGTGTGTTTTGATCTTCCTTGTCACCATAGTAACTTTCTATAGTTAGACATTTTTTTCTGTGGTTTGTTTATTTTCCCAGTTTATTACTTGACTCTTAACTCTTTGTTTAAGTGGGACTGTGCTTCTAAGGCAGAGGGCACGCTATCCCAAGCTTCAGGGGTTTTGCGTAGCTGTTTTCTAGGGATATTTATGTTGTCAGTTTTTCCGTGGTGATAAGATCTAAGGATAGGTGTTCACTACTCTCCTGGTCTGTACTCTATTCGGTGAGTGACCACCAGCTTTGGTGTGCTACTGCTCCTCCTCCCCCTGGGACTGGGACTGGGACTCAGAACTGCAACCCAGACCCAGGTATGGGCAAAGCAAGCGATTCCTGTCTCAGGGCTAGCAAAGAGATCCTGGAATCTGCTTCTTCTCAGTTGTTTGACTCCCTTACCATCTGTGGTCTGAGAGCTACAGAGAAAACTGCTGCAATCAACACTGCCCATTCAGTCACTCCCAAGGCCTGCCCCTGGTTTGCTGATGCTGGGGCTGTGTTCAAGGCCTGTGTTGGACTTCACTCCACTCTCACACAGGTACAACAGATCTTTCTTACTGACATTCTAAGTTGTCATTGGTGTCTGTGGGCTGAGAGTCTAGAAACTGCCACTGCTGCCATGGGTTCAGTTGCCCAGAGGCTTCCTCCTTATTTGCCGGAACCTGGTCTGTTCTGGTAAGGCCTGTTCTGGACTGTGCTTGACTGCACTGCTCTCTTACCTTGGTGCAACAGACCTTTATTGCTGACCTTCTGAGTCATATTGGGCTGGAAAAATTGTTGCACTTCATCTTTTCTCTGAGTTCTGCAGTTCTAGAATATTTAGAGTCATTTTTTTTAAGTTATTTGGAAGGGTAGGAGAGAGCTCAGGTGAGTCTCTGCTTTTATTCAGCCATCTTGGCTTCCCTGCATGGAATTAGTTTTAAAGAAGTGACTTACCCAGAATCCTTATTAGCTTAGAACTTATAATGCAATTTTTGGTTCCAAGATTATGTTAATACACGTGGTATTTCAAAAGTGTTGGCACAGCTGTAAGCTTTCTAGTGTTGAGACATTTTTAGCTATAAAGCTTAAAACTGCATCAAGACTTTTGGGACACTGTGGGCACGTGTGTTTATACAAATACATTATATATATATATAACATACATATACATAATATGCTTATATATGTAATGTATTTGTATAAACACACATATTTGTGTTATATGCATATGTGTTTTGTGTGTATGTGTGTGTGCATATATATGTGCATTTTAAGTGTGTATATACAAATATGTATATGTTTCTATATCTATGTGCCATTTCTTATTTAGGGCCTGAAAAAATAAGTCAAGATTCTGTAATAATAGCTAATAAAAATAGTTAGCATTTTCATAACACTCTAAGATTTGCAAAATACTTTGTAAATATTAACTTATTTGATAAAATATCAAAACCCTTACTTATTACATAAAAATTCAAAGAAAGTTAAAGACATCAATCTCCAGCATGCTCAAAGTAACTTACACAGAGTCCACTGCATCAGAATTACACCTACCTCCCTTTCTTCATCTTTTTCACTAATTCCTTACGATAGTTATCTGTTTCCTTCATGTTCTTCACAAGAATCCTGTTCTTGTGCATGCCATCTTGTTTCACCTTATATCTGTCAAACTGGAATAGTTCCTTGGTCAGTGTGGTGAGTTGATTGTTTATATCGTCCACCATCAGATGCTCTTGTGCTTTCAAACTGACTTCTTCTAGAAAGAAACTTCTCCTTTTTTTGAATTTTTCCATCAGTTTTGATGTGGTATCCTGAAACGTTTTCAAACTTTTTTCAATTTTCTTGCTTTGGTCTTCATTTCTTTTTTTAATAAAGTAATTTTTCTTTTGAATATATTCTTTTAGATCTTCATTAGCCATTTCATCAGCAAAATGGATCATGGCTATAAATTGTTTTTTATTCTGGAAGTTTTCCATCTTTTCCTTGTTTTTATACTGCCTGTCAATACTATAAAATGGGGCAAAGTCAATAGTGTCATGTGACCTAGAAGCTTCTTTCTTCTTATCTCTTTCCAGGCGATGGCTAATTTTAAATTTGGATTGGCCATCCAAAAAATTACATAATCGGTAAATTGGACGGTGGGAGACTTCTTGTTCTATCTCTTTACATTTCGAAGAATACTTATAAATGGATGGTAGAGATATATGAACTTTGATCACTGGCACTCTAAAATTAAGATCCATTTCTTGATCTACTGTCTTTTCTTCTTCTGAGACCTTAAAAACTGCAGAATATAAAAAAAATAAATACAAGCTTATATTAGTAAATATATAGACCTATATTATATATTGTGTATACCAATCAATTAAAAGTAATCTGCTTTTATTATTTTCATTATCCTCTCACAATAACCTTGAGTCACACTGATGATCACATCCTCATTAATTCCAAAAGAAATTGATGATTTAGTCATCAATAATTAAGTCAAATAATTTTTCTTCCTGTGTCCTATAGAAGAATCATGTATCTGACAGGAAGATACCTAACTGATGATTCCAATTCTTCCACTTTTAAATGTCTGCTTGAGAGTTTTATCCTCAGAGATGCATTTGTTGATGTGATGTGTTACATTCCATGGGAAACAGGGGAAATACACAAACATATTCAACAACTAAACATCTATCAAGCATTTACAATGGGGCAGGTATCATGGTAAGTGCTGTAGATGCGTGTGTATAAATATATATGTGTACACATATATTATATACACACTTATATATGACATAGCTGGCTAGATATCATATATATATATATGTATATATATATATATATGTGTGTGTGTATACACACACACACACACACACACACACACAAATGGATTGGAGTGGCCAGGCAGCACAGCGAGTAACAGCACCGGCCACAGAGTTGGGATGACCTGGGATTGAATCCGGGCTCTGATACTTAGCGCCCACCCAGAAACACCTGGCTGTGTAACCTTGAGCAACTTACTTAACCCCAATTGCTTAAAAAAAATACACACACACACACACACACACACACACACAAATGGATCAAGATCTAGGTATATAAATATCTCTATATATTCAGAAATATAGACATTTATATTGATTATATATTTAAATTTAGACATAGATATCTATAGATATCTACATATATTTTGGAAACAAACCCTTTGAAATTTGATACATTATTTTATCATTATCATTTTCTTTCCCACAATTATTAATTACTCCCAGGATTTTTTTCTTTGACCTATTCATCATTTGGAATTTTACTGCTAATGCTCCAGTTATTATGTCTGAAGCTATGTCTTGTTTTTTTTTTTGTTGGTCTCTTTGTTTTTTTAATCTAATTCTTCTTTTTCATTTTATTGGATGTGAAATCCAATTACATTTAAAACTGTGGGAGTTAGGTTTATGATTTCCTCCATTACCTCATTTTTTTCAAGTTATTATTTTACATTCTTCTGTAAACAGTACCATGTCTGTTCAGTTACTTTCACTAATATTTTTTATATGTTAGCTCTATTTCCATTGACTCTTTTCCCTTCACTCTCTTATCCTCTTCCAATTCATTACTCCTGTGTCTTTGGAGCACTGCTTTCCCTTTAGAACTTTGTATTAGCTTCCTTTTTTCTTGCCTGTTTTTATCTGATTATTTAAATCTCCCCCTCTTTTATTTTCTTTTCAGTCAAATAGGTTCCTCCCTTCTCCTCTTTAACTAATACTATTCATCAGATTTTGAAAATTTTATTTTTTTGCCCCTTTCTAGAGAGAAATGCCTACCCTGATTCTCTGTTTACTCTAGAACACACACACACACACACACACACACTGTTCTCTGATTCATGGCCTGTATACTTATCTAGTTCATTTCTATTCACTGCATTACTAATATAATTAAAAAATCTAAGGTATCCATTTTGTGTCTCCCAACTCCATTAAACAATTTATATCTTTGTTTTTAAGAACTTGCCCCAGGGGGCAGAGCCATGGTGACAGAGAAAAGGTAAGAACTTGCCTGACATCTGCTTCAAGCTCCTCCAAATAACTTTAAATAATGGATCAAAACAAATTCGAGGGCAGGAGAATCCACAAAAGGACAGAGTGAAACAATTTTCCAGCACACGACAAGTTAGAATGTTAGCAGGAAAGGTCTGTTGTACCAGAGTGAGAGTAGAGTGCAGTTCAGCCCCTCCAGCACACATAGGGGCACAGCAGACCAAAAGCAGGAATTGGGGGAAATGAGTAACAGCAGTGATGGTTTCTGGGCCTTGTAGCCCACAAGACAGTAAAAGGGTTGTAGCACTAGTCATAAGGAGAATAACAGGGGGCCCTTTTCTGACACTGGGGGTGGGGGGCAGGACTCTGTTGTATTGCCCATACTTGGACTTGGGTCACAGTTATAGGTCTCAGTCCCAGGGCAATAAAGAGCATTAAAGAGCTTGTTGCTACAGTAATGTGGTGACCTGGGTCACAGTTACATGGTGAAAAATAGTGCTTGAGGTCACTAACAGACCACTGCACAGTCCAGAAGAGTAGTGAATACAACTTTCCCTCAATCATACTACCTTAGAAGAATCAGTAACTTACAGGTCTCCACAATTAACTCTGAAAACAACCACATAAAAATATCCTGAGGCTTGAGGTGGTGCCCTCTACAATCTGGAAGCACAGAGTGAAAAGTCAAGAAAAAAATGAGCAAACAGAAAGAGATCCTAACTATAGAAAGTTTCTAGAATGACAGGGAAGATAAAAACACACTCACAAGAAAGCAACAATGTCAAAATTGGATATAGGACTATAAAAAGCCACAAATAAAAATATGAAGTGACCAAAACCACTAAAGAGCTCAAAAAGGAGTTTAAAAATAAAGTGAGGGAGGCAGAGGAAAAAATTGGGAAAATAAATGAGAGTGATGCAAGAAAATCATGAAGAAAGATTCGACAGCTTGGTAAAGGAGGCATTAAAAAAAACTGAAGGGAACAACACCTTAAAAAACAGAACAGACCAAATGCTTAAGAAAAAAAAAGCATAGAAATCTAATGAAGAGAAGAATGCCTTAAAAAGAGAATTGCTCAAATGGAAAAAAGATATACAAAAATTCCCTGAAGAAAATAGTTACTTTAAAAGCAGAATTGGTCAAATGGAAAAAGAGAGAGATACAAAAATCCACTGCATTAAAGAACTCCTTAAAAAGTAGAATATTCTAGGCCAAATTGAAAAGGAGGTTTAAAAAAAAAAACCTCACTGGGGGTAGAGCCAAGATGGAGGAGTAAAAGCAGGGACTTACTTTAGATCTCCCCCATACCCATCAAAATACCTGTAAAAAATGACTTTAATCAAATTCTAGAGCAGCAGAAGCCACAAAATGACAGAGCAAACAGATTTCCAGCCCAAGACAATCTGGAAGGCCAACAGAAAAGGTCTGTTGCACTGAGCTGCGAGCAGACTGTAGTCTGGCATGGGCCATGCCAGCACAAACAGGACTGGAACAGGCCTCAGGGCACTGAATCACTAGCAGTTGTGCCATTTTCCAGATTTCTCAACCTGCCAACGCCAAAGACAGCTTCAAAGGTCAGTGGGAAAACTGTCACCTGAGTGAGAGAGGACTGTAGTCCAGCCACAGCCACAGTACCAGCCCAAGGGTGGTGGCCAATGGTTCTGGAGTTCTGAACCTACAGACAGTGGGGGGATCAAGCAATTGATCTGTGTCACAGATCTGGGGGAGTGGTCCTGTAGCAAAAAGTACTGGTAAGGCAGAACTGTTGGTGGCTGCTGAGAGGAAATCATCCTTGTAGTTCCAGGGCAGAAAAGAGTACTTGTGGCTGCTCACATACCAGAGTGCAGGTCAAGGGAGGAGTAAACACTTCTGCTTTTATAATACCACTTTGGAGGAAGTGGAAATTTACAGGTTCCCAGAGATATCTCAGAAAACAGCTGCACAAAACCCCTGAAACTTGGTGCAGTACACCCTCCACTTAAGAAAGAGATCAAAAGTCAAGTAATTGGCTTGGTAAATGAGCACATGGGGGAAAATAAGACTATAGAAAGTTACTTTCTTGGTGAGAAGGTATTTTCTTACATCCTTGGTAATGTGGAAGATCAAAGCGTACAACAGGAGGAAGACAGCAAGGTCAAGGAACCTACATCCAAAGCCTACAAGAAAAATATAATAATATAATAATAAAATGGTCTCAGACCATGGGAGAGCTTAAAAAGGATTTTGAAAATCAAGTATGAGAAGTAGAGGAAATATTGGGAAAAGAAATGAGAACGATGCAACATAAACGAGTCAACAGTTTGCTAAAGGAGATCCAAATAAATGCTGAAGAAAATAACACCTTTAAAAATGAACTAACCCAAATGGCAAAATAGGTGCAAAATCCCAATGAGAAGAAGAATGACATAGAAGCAGATTTGGCCAACTGGAAAAGGATGTCCAAAATCTCGCTGAAGAAAATAATTCCTTAAAAATTAGAATGGAGCAAATGGAAGCTAATGACTACATGAGAAATCAAGAAATTAGAAAACAAAACCAAATTAATGAAAAAAAATAGAAGACAATGTGAAATGTCTCATTGGAAAAACCACTGATCTGGAAAATAGATCCAGAAGAGATTATTTAAAAATTCTTGGTCTACCTGAAAGCCATGATCAAAAGAGAGACAGAGAGAGAGAGAGAGAGAGAGAGAGAGAGA
>NW_027185852.1:751295-758984 GCF_028583685.1 Petaurus breviceps papuanus | reverse complement strand
TCTCATTGGAAAAACCACTGATCTGGAAAATAGATCCAGGAGAGATTATTTAAAAGTTCTTGGTCTACCTGAAAGCCATGATCAAAAGAGAGAGAGAGAGAGAGAGAGAGAGAGAGAGAGAGAGAGAGAGAGAGAGAGAGAGAGAGAGAGAGCAGCTATCTTCTTTCAAGAAATTATTGAGGAAAACTGTCCTGATATTTGTAATGTAATGCCAAGGAAAGGCAACTTCCCAGGTTCAAAATACCAGCATAGGTGCTCTCTATTTTATTCAGTGACAAACCAAGAACAGAGAAGATCAAAACATGACATCATTCAAAATACAGCATTTACTAAGTGTGATTAAATAATCTCCAAGTACTACCCCACCCCAGGATCTTCCAATCATTCAATCAATTACAAAGTCCCTGTTCTACATACTTCTCCACCCCTAGGCTATACCTTCATTTGGTCCACCACAAAACCCCTCTTCTCAAATGGAGATTAGTTTCCAAACATAGGCAAAGTACCTTCATTTGTCAATCACAGAGCACAATAAGGTCAAAAGTTCCCCACCCCCAGGATCACAATTGAATCTACCCCAGAGTTACATCAAGTTTAAGCACAGCACTTAATACCCAAATGGAGGTCTTTTCTTCATCTTGACACGAGGCAAGTTCTCAGCAATCTTAGTTCCTGGGGAGACAAGGCTTAGCAAGGCCATAAGATACATTGCCAGTCCCTTCATGAATTTATCCTCTGTCGGTATAACAGTCCTAGAACCCCTGAACACATTAGCAAAGCCCTCTCCCAGGATTTCTGTAAACATACAACAAGAAAATCCTTCTTCAGGGCTTCTGAACCAACAGAAAGGCTCCCAGACCCCTGCAACAACAGCACTGTCCTTCACCAGTGGACAGTATTCACTGTCTGCAGGACAGTCTCCAGACCCCTGCAACAACAGTACTGTCCCTCACCAGTGGACAGTATTCACTCTCTGTCTGCAGGACAGTCTCAGGGCTTCTTAACCAAATGCCAGGTTCCAGGACTTCTTCAACAAAAGGACTGTCTTTCACCAGTGGACAAATCTGGCAAAACAACATCAAAACAGACAGACAAAGTACCAGCAAAACAGCCATGTCTCCTCAGTCCTTGGCAGCTTGGGGGGCAGGTCTCAAAAGACCTGGGCAATTCAAAGCAGCCACCAGCAATTCTCTTAGTCTCTCTCTCTCCATGAGGTGCTGCTTCCAAAAAGATCTTCCGCCTCTCTCTAGTGTCTCTCCAAATCTACATCACCAGCTCCTCCCAGTTCAGGACTTTCTTTTCACATCAACAAGCCCATCCCACAGGTGGGATTAACAAACTCTGGGTTTTAACACAATCAATTTGAAAACCAAGCCAATACAGGGGAATCTTTAATTGCCATTACTATCACAATATTTTATAACCAAAGAGTAAAATAGAAATAGATATAGAATTAAAATAGAAATAGAAAAAATCCACCAATCACTACCTTACCAAAAGGAAACCTCCTAAGAATATTGTAGCCAAGTTCCAGAGTTCACAGATCAAGGAGAAAATAGTATAAGCAGTCAGAAAGAAACAATTCAAGTACTGTGGAAACAAAATCAGGATAATACAAGATTTAGCAGCTTCTACACTAAGGGATTATAGGGCTTGGAAATTTATATTCCAGAGGTCAAAGGAGGTAGGATTAAAACCAAGAATCACCTATGCAGGAAAACTAAGTATAATACTTTGGGGGGGAGGGGGTGTTGAATTTCAATGAAATAGAGGACTTCCAAGCATTCTTGTTGAAAAGACCAGAGCTGAATAGAAAATTTGACTTTCAAATAAGAGAATCAAAAGAAACAGGAAAAGGTAAACAGGAAAGAGAAGCCATAAGGGCCTCGTTGAAGTCAAAATTTTTCCATTCCTACATGGAAAGATGATATTTGTAACTCATGCGACCTTTCCTAATATTAAGGTAGTTAGAGAGGATACACACACACACACACACACACACACACACACCTACATATGTATGTGTGTGTATTTGTGTATGCATATGTGTATGTATATATGTGTGTGCATATCGTATGTGTATGTATATATAGATGTGTATGTGTGTATATTGAGGGAGGGAATGAGAGAAAGAGAAAGAGAGAGAGCACAGGGTTAGCTGAATATGAAGGAAGTTAGCTAAAAAATAAAAGTGTTGAGAGGAATATACTGGGAGAAAGAGAACAGGAGAGGTAGAATGTAGTAAATTATCTCATGTAAAAGAAACAAGGAAGAACTTTTACAGTGGAGGAAAAGAATAGAGATGTGAGAGGGAATAAGTGAACCTTACTCTCATCAAATTTGCCTTAAGGAGGGAATAACATTTACTCATTTGGGTATGGAAATCTATCTTACCCTGCAAGAAAGCAGGAGGGAAGGGGATAAGAGACGGGGGATAACAGAAGGAATGGCAGATTAGGGGAAAAAGAAATCAGAAGCAAACACTTTTGTGGGGAGACAGGTCAAGGGAGAGAATGTAATAAATGGAGGACAGGACAGGATAGAAGGAAATGTGGTCAGTCTTTCACAACATAACTGTTATAGAAGTGTTTTGCATAACTACACACGACCTATATCAAATTGCTTACTTTCTCAATGAGGGAGGGTGGTGAGAGAGGGAGGGAGAGAATTTGGAATGCAAAGCTTTAAAAATAAATGTTAAAAATTGTTTTTGTAGGCAATTGGGAAATAAGATGTACAGGCAATGGGGTATAGAAATCGATCTTGCCCTATAGGAAAATAGAGGGTAGGGAGATGGGGGGGGGGTGATAGAAGGGAGGGAAGATTGGGGGAGGGAGTAGACATGGTGCATGTTGTCCTAGGGTGGGGGGAGGGGAGAGTTGGGGAAAAAATTTGGAAATCAAAATCTTATAGAAGTGAATGTTGAAAACTGGAAAGAAATTATGTAATAAGAAAAGAGAATTTATACAAGCAAAAAAAAGAAAAAACAAAAACCTCACTGAAGAAAACAGTTTAAAAATTAGAATTGGGAAAGTGGAAGCTAATGGCTGCATGAGACATTGAGAAACAGTAAAACAACATCAAAAGAATGAAAAAAAAATTGAAGAAATGTTAAATATCTCATCAGTAAAAAAACTGATCTGGAAAGTGATCCAGAAGAGAAAATTTCAGAACTATTAGACTACATGACAGCCACGATAAAAAAAAAAAGAACCTAGACATCATCTTTCAAGAAACTATTGAAGAAAAGTGCTCTGCTATTCTAGAACCAGAGGTTAAAATATAAATTAGAAGAATCCACCAATAATCTCTTGAAAGAGTTCCCAAATGAAAACTCCTAGGATTATCATAGCAAAGTTCCAGAGTTCTCAGGTCAAGGAGAAAATACTGCAAGCAACCAGAAAGAGGCAACTCAAGTATCATGGAGCCACAATCAGGATCACATAAGATTTAGCAGCTTTTACATAAAAACATCTGAGGGCTTACAATATGATATTCCAGAGAGTAAGGAGCTGGGTATTTCTTTTTTTTTAAGCAATCGTGGTTAAGTAACTTGCTCAAGGTTACACAGCCAGTTATTTCTGGGTGTGGTGCTGAGTATTGGAGCCAGGATTTGATCCAGGTCATCCCAACACTGGAGCCGGTGCTCTTACTCGCTGAGCCACCTGGCCACCCCTAAGCAAATGGGGTCAAGTAACTTGCTCAAGGTTACATGGCCAAGTGTTTCTGGGTGGGTGCTAAGTGTCTGAGCCTGGGATTCGATCTCCAAGTCATCCTGACACTGGAGTGGGTGCTCTTGCTCGCTGTGCTACCTGGCCGCCCCGGGAGCTAGGTATTTCAACAAAGAGTGATCTACCCAGAAAAATTCAGTGTAATCATTACTGCGGGGAATTAACATTTAATGAAATTGAGGATTTTCAAGCATTCTTGGTGAAAATAGCAGAGATTAATAGAAAATTTAACATTCAAACACAAGACACACAAGAAACATAAAAATGTAAATCAGAAAGAGAAATCATAAGGAATCAAATAAGGTTAAATGATTTACATCCTACATGAGATGATATTTGAAATCCCTAAGAAATTTTTTCTTTACTAGGGCAGTTAGGAGGAGTATACATAGACAGAGGGAATAGATGTGTTTGATATGATGGGGTCATATCAAAAAAAAAAATTGTGTCTTATAAGAATATGAGTCATTGGGAGTGGAGCCAAGATGGTGGCATAAAAGCAGGAAATTCTCTGAGCTCCCCCCAACAGACTACCTCCAATACCTACAAAATATGACTCTAAACAAATTTTAGAGCTACAGAGCCAACAAAGTGACAGAGAAAAACAAATCTCCCCCTGAAGGCAGCCCAGCAGGCCTATAGGAAGGGCCCATCACAATGCAGTGGGAGCAGAGCACAGTCCCATGTGAGCCAAGCAGTTTTGGCCACAGGGCAGCCCTGACTAGCAGCTGTTGGAGCCGACTTCAGGAAAGTGAATCACCAGCAGCTGTGGCGGTTTCCAGACTCCTCAACCCATAAAGGCCAAAGATCAAGTAAACAGTCAGTGTGCAACTCTGTTGGAGAAGAATGGTACGGTCCAGAGCCTGCCCTCAGGGTGAGAGGTGGCAGAGTTGCAGTGGCTGCAGTCGCTGCATGTGGCTGCCTCTGGAGCTCCTGCCATGCAGATCATGGGGGGGAACAAGAGATCATTCAGAGCATAATGGCTCTTGCTTTAACCTGCATGGATATGGATAGCTGTCTTGGGTATAGGTCCTGGGATGCATGGCCAGTGGGCCAGAGCTTCTGGAGGCTGTAGAGAGGATGTTCTCCTAATAGCTCCAGCAGCTGCCAAAACCCCAGCGATTTGGGACAAAGGTCTCCTCTCTGGAAGCAGAGTTCTACTGTGACAAAGAGCTCAAAAGTCAAGTGATTAATTGGCAACATGAACAAGCAGAGGAAGCAAAGTAAGCAGAGTAATCAAACTATAGATTCCTTTTTAGGGGACAAAAAGGATCAAAGCATGGAACAGGAGGAAGACAATGAAGTCAGAACTCCTGTACCAAAAGCTTCCAGGAAAATAAGAATTGGTTACAGGCCATGGAGGAGCTAAAGGAGGATTTTGAAAATCAAGTAAGAGAACTGGAAGAAAAACTGAAAAGATAAACAAGAATGATGCAAGAAAATCATGAAAAGAGAGTCAACAACCTGACTAAAGTAAACAACACCTTACAAAATAGACTAACTCAAATGGCAAAAGAGGCCCAAAAAGCCAATGATGAGAAGAATGCCTCAAAAAGCCAAATTTGCCAGATGGAAAAGGAATTTCAAAAGCTCAGTGAAGAGAATAATTCCTTCAGAATTAGATTGGAGCAAATGTAAGCTAATGACTTTATGAGAAATCAAGATACTATAAAAAAGATCCAAACAATTGAAAAAATAGAAAACAATGTGATATATCTCATTGAAAAAACCACTGACCTGGAAAATAGACCCAGGAGAGATAATTTAAAAATTATTGGACTACCTGAAAGCCAGGATCAGAAAAAGAACCTAGAAATCATCCTTCAAGAAATCCTCAAGGAAAATTGCCCTGATATTTTAAAATCAGAGGGCAAAATAGAAATTGAAAGAATTTACCTCTGACCTCTTGAAAATACCCCCCCCCAAAAAAAAATCCTAGGAATGTCATAGGCAAATTCCAGAGTTCCCAGGTCAAGGTGAAAATATTACAAGCAGCCAAGAAGAAACAATGTGAATATTGTGGAAACACAATGAGGATAACACAGGTTCCAGCAGCTTCTACTTTTAAGGATCAGAGGGCTTGGAATATGATATTCGAGAGGTCAAAGGAGCTAGAATTAAAACCAAGAATCACCTATCCAGCAAAACTGAGTATAATGTTTCAGGGGAAATTATGGTCATTCAGTGAAATAGAGGACTTTCAAGCATTCTTGATGAAAAAACCAGAGTTGAATTGAAATTTTGACTTTCAAATCCAAGAAGCAACAGATGCATGAGAAGGTAAACAGGGAAAGGAAATTATAAGGAACTTAGTATTAAACTATTTACATGCCTAATGTAAAAACAATACTTGTAACTCATGTGACTTTTCTCAGTATGAGGATAGTTGAAGTGAATATGTATGTATATACATATATATGTATGCATACATATATATGTTTATATAGAATGGTATATGTGTGTATAAATACTTGTATGAGTGTGTGTATATATGTGTAGATGTATACATAGACAAGAGGCACAGGATCAGTTGAATAGGAAGGGACGATATCTAAAAAAAAAAAAAGAACATGAGTCATTTTCCAATTGGTAAATGTTCAAATGATTATTAAAAAGCATTTTTCAGGTGAAGAAATCAAAGTTGTCTATAGTCATTTGAAAAAAAAATGTTTTAAATAACTATTGATTCAAAAAATGGAAATCAAAACATCTCTGAGGCACCACCTTAAGCCTATGTGACAGAAAAAAATGATAAATACTGGAAGTGATGGGGGAAAATTGGGACATTAAAGCACTGTTAGGAGAGTTTGGAACTGATCCAATGATTCTGGAGAGCAATTTGGAACTATGCCCAAAGGGCTATAAAACGGTGTATACCCTTTGACCCAGAAATACCACTACCAGATCTGTATCCTAAAGAGATCAAAGAAAAATGGAAAGTACTTATACATGCAAAATGCTTATAGCAGCTCTTTTAGTGGTGTCAAAGAATAAGAAATTGAGAAGATGCCCATCAATTGGGGAATGGCTAAATAAGCTGTGGTATATGGTTTAAACAGAATGCTATTATGCTATAAGAAATGATAATTAGGATATTTTCAGAAAAATCTGGAAAGATTTACATCAACTGATGAGTGAAGTTAGCAGAATCAGGTGAACATTTGACATAGTAACAGTAATATTTTATGATTTTTCAACTGTGAAAGACTTAGTTGTTCTGTTCAAATGCAATGATCAGAAACAGTTCCAAAGAAATAAGGAAAAATGTTGTCCAGTTCCAAAGAAAGCATTGATGAAGTGCAAATACACATTGAAGAATGCCATTTTTCATAAAAAAAATAAATTAGCCTGTGTTTTCCTTCATAACATGACTAATATGCAAATATGTTTTGCATGACTGGCCGTGTATATAACCTATATCAAATTGTTTATCATCTGGGAAAGGAGTAGAGGGAGAAAGGAGCGAATGTGAAATGCAAAATTTTTAAGAGTATTAAACATTGTTTTTACGTACAATTGGGAAAAATAAAATAATTTAAAAAACAAATTAAAGTTGAGAAAAATGGATTCACTCAAAGAAGAGGAAAGGGAGAGGTAGAATGGCATAAATTATATAAAAGAGTTTGGAAAAAAAAAGCTTTTTACAACAGAGAGGAAGATAGGGGAGTTTAGGGGAGAGCACTTGAATCTTAATCATAGAAATAAGCTCAAAATTAGAATAACATACACTCAGGTGGGTATATAAAGTTATCTTACCCTATTGGGAAGTAAGAGGGGAGAGGATTAAGAAAAGAGGGGACATTTATAGAAAGGTGGGTGGTTTAGGTGATGTGGTGGTCAGAAACAAAACACATATGATGAGGGACATGGTAAAAGGAGAGAAAGAGAGAGATGGAGAAAGGCAGAGAGAGAGAGAGAGAGAGAGAGAGAGAGAGAGAGAGAGAGAGAGAGAGAGAGA
>NW_027185852.1:746496-751285 GCF_028583685.1 Petaurus breviceps papuanus | reverse complement strand
AGAGAGAGAGAGAGAGAGAGAGAGAGAGAGAGAGAGAGAGAGAGAGAACACAGTTAGTGACCATAACTGTAAATGTGAATGGGATGAACACCAGAAATTGGAAGCAGATAGAAGAGTGGATTAAAATATAGAATTCTACAATATGTTGTTTACAAGAAACACACTTAAAGCAGAGAGACACACAGAGCAAAGCTAAAGGACTGGAGGAGAATCTATGATGCTTTGCCTTAAGTACAAATAAAGAAGGGGCAGCAATCAGGGAGGAACAGCGCAAAGAGCACTGGGTCTGGAACCACAGGCACTCATCTCCCTCAGTTCAAATCTGGCTTTGGACACTAACTCTGTGACATTGGGCAAATCACTCAATCTTTTTGGATTCAGTTTCCTCATCTGTAAAATGAACTGGGAAAGGAAATGGCAAATGCCCCAGTACCTTTGCCAAGAAAACATCAAAATGAAGTCATAGGAAATCTGACATCACCAAAACAACTCAACAACACAATTATAAGAATCCAGGAGGTTCAGTGGATAGAGAACCCGGTCCTGGAGTCAGGAAGAATCATTTTCCTGAGGTGTGTAAACTTGGGGAAGTTGCTTAACCTGTTTGCCTCACTTTGCACATATGTAACATGAGTTGCACATGGAAATGGTAAACCATTCCAGTATCTTATCTAAAAGAAAAAAAAATGGGGCCACAGTCAGACATGACTGAAAAAATGACTAATCACATGCACAGCAATCATCATCTCAAACAAAATCAATAATCTAATTAAAAGGGATAAGCAGGAAAATTAAAATGTTAAAAAAAGAAAAGGTACCCCAGACAATGAAGTAATATTAATACTAAACATGTATGCACATAGCATCCAAATTCCTGAAGGAAAACTTAAATGAGATACAGGAGAAAAATGTATTTGTGTGGGACTTCAACTTTCCTTCTCAGAAGTAGTATATCTACCCACCAAATAAACAAAAAAGAAGTTAAGGAGGTGAATAGAGTTTTAGAAAACTTAGATATGCTAGAAATCTAGAAATAACTTAATGGGGATGGTAAACAATATCCTTTTTTTCTTTTCTCAGTGGTACATGACTTCGACACAAAAATTGACCATACATTGGGCATAAAAACCTTATAATCAAATGCAGAAAGGGAGAAATGTTAGAATGTATCTTTTTTCAGATCATAATGTATTTTAAATTAAATTCAAAAAGGGCCACGGAAAGACAAATTAAAAATTAATTGAAAAATAAATAATCTAATCCTAAAAGAATGAATGGATCAAAAAACAAATCATAGAAAAATTAATAATTTAATTAAAGATAATGACAACTGTGAGACAACATACCAAAATGTATGGCATGCAGCCAAAGCAGTACATAGGTGATATGCATATCTCTAAATGTTGGAATTGACAAAATAGAGAAAGAACAGATAAATGAATTGGGCATGCAACTTAAAAAAAACTAGAAAGAGAACAAATAAAAAATCCCAAAATAAACACAAAACTGAGAATCATGAATATCAAAACAGAGATTAATAAACTGAAAGTAAGAAAGTAATTGTAGGAGGGGGTAGAGTCAAGATGGCAGAGTAGAAACAGGATTTCTGTGTAGCTCCGGCTTCCACCTCCTCCAATTCATGTAAAACATGGCTCTAAACAAATTTGGGAGCTACAGATTCCACAAAATGATGGAGAGAAGCTAACATCCTGCTTAAGACAGCCTGGCAGGCCAACAGGAAACGGCCAGCACAGCCCTCTTGGAGCTGAGCCCAGTCCTGCACAAACCCGAAGTTTTAACCTCAGGGTGGCCACAACCAACCACTGGCTGGAGGGACTTCAGATCAGCAGCAGCTGTGGAGGTTTCCAGAATTATCAAGTCATAGATGCTAAGGACAAATTGAGAGGTGAGTGCAGTATGGACTTTGGGAACCGGGTATTTGGGAGTGTGGTCTGGCCTTTAACCCCCAGAAGGAGAAGTAGCTGAGGTGCTGTGGTCATGCTGCTACTGCCACGTGGCTGCTTCAGAGCTCCTGGCCTGCAGATTGGAATGGAAGGGAGACCAAGCAACCAGTCTTAGGGGTAATCATTCTTGCTTTAACCTGCTTGGATCTGTATAACTGTCTGGGGTGGAGGTCCTGGGGTGCGTGACCACTGTGCCAGAGCTTGCGGAGGTTGCAGAGAGGGCACCCAACTAATAGCTCTGGCAGCTGAGAAATCCTCAGCAATTTAGGACAAAGTTACCCTTTCTGGTAGCAGAGTTCTACTGTGGAAAAAAGTTCAAAAGTCAAGTAATTGAATAGCAACATGAGCAAGCAAAGGAAGCAAAACAAGCAGAGCTTTGCAGAACTAAGCAAACCAATATTATACTCCTATTTGGGGGGCAAAAAGGATCAAAGCATGGAAGAGGAGGAAGACAGTGAAGTCAGAACTCCTGCACCAAAAGCTTCCAAGAAAAATATGAGCTGATTACAGGCAATAGAAGAGTTGAAGAAGGATTTCAAAAACCAAATAAGAGAAGTGGAGGAAAAATTGGTAAGACAAATGAGAATGATGCAAGAAAATTATGAAATCAAAGTCAACAACCAGATTGAAGAAAATAGCACCTTAAAAAAATAGACTAACTCAAATGGCAAAAGAGGCTCAAAAGGCCAATGAGGAGAAGAATGCCTCAAAATGTTGAATTTGACAGATGGAAAAGAATCTCAAAAGCTCATTGAAGATAATCATTCCTTCAGAATTAGATTGGAGCACATGGAAGCTAGTGACTTTATGAGAAATCAAGATACTAATAAACAGATCGAAACAAATGAAAAAGTAGAAGACAATGTGAAATATCTCATTAGAAAAACCACTGACCTGTAAAATAGATTAAGGAAAGGTAATTTTAAAATTATTGGACTACCTGACAGCTAGGATCAAAAAAAAAGAACCTAGAAATCATCCTCCAAGAAATTCTCAAGGAAAATTGCCCTGATGTTTAAGAACCAGAGGGCAAAATAGAGGTAGAAAGAATCCACCAATTGCCTCCTAAAAATGATGCTGTAAGGGTTATGGGATTTAAAGATCTCCCATGCCCCATGGACGTGCTGACATAGCAGAGCAAGAGAAAGTGAAAAGCCGAGCTAACGGTCCTGCAGTTGGCAGTTGGTGGCAGTTGCCTTTTTTTTTTTTTTTGAGTAAGGACTCCTGCTGAGGACTGCCAGGGGCCGGAGCTGCTGGGAGCGCTCTTCCAGGACACTGGGTGGTTGCTGTGCGTGGGGAGAGGAGGACCTTTGCCTGAGGTAGCCTGTTGTGTTTTAAAGGCTTGAAAATGTGGGTGCTTTCTACTTTATCTACTTGTGCCAATATCATAACTACTCTGATGGCTTTCACTTTCTGGTTTTGGGACTCAGTCTTTTGGTATCTTAATAAATTTTCTAGTTTATTTCCCCAAATGGCAAACCTGATGTATTTTGTGATGGATAATTATATCAGCATATTTGTAATCTCTATAGGCATTGTGAATATGGCATTGCTGATACAGATGCCAAAAAGAAAACTCCCAGGAATATTATAGCCAGGTTTCAGAATTCCCAGATTAAGGAGAGAATATTACTAGCAGCCAGGAAGAAACAATTTTAATATTGTAAAAACACAATCTGGATAACACAGGATCTGGCCACTTCTACACTGAGGGATCAGAAGGCTTGGAATATGATATTCTGTAGGGCAAAGCTGGGATTGTAACCAAGAATCGCCTACCCAGCAAAACTGAATATCATGTTTCAGGGGAAAATATGGTTATTCAATGGAATAGAAGACTTTCAAGGATTCTTGATGAAAAAACCAGAGTTGAATAGAAAATTAGATATTCAGAAACAAGAAGCAAGAGAAGCATGATAAGGAAAACCGGGAAAAGAAATCATAAGGAACTTATCAAAGTTGAACTATTTACATTCATACATGGAAAAACGATAATTGTAACTTATGACACTTTTCTCAGTACGAGATTAATTGAGGGGAATGGAAATGTATACATACATATGTATGTGTATATATATATATATATATATGTGTGTGTGTGTGTGTGTGTATACATACTTATATGTCTATATAGGAGGGTGTATGGGCATATGAATACATATGTGAGTGTGTGTATATATGTGTACAGCTATAAATAGAGGGCATAGAACCAATTTAATAGGAAGGGATGACACCTGAAAGGTGAAATTAAGGGGTGAGAGAGGAATATAATGAGAGGAGATGCAGAGAGACAGAATTGGTTAAATTATCTCATATAGAAGAGGCAAGAGAAAACTATTAAAATGGAGATGAAGAACAGAAAGGCAAAAGGGAATGAGTCAAACTTATTCTTATTGAATTTGGCTTAGGGAGGGAATAACATACATACTAAATAGTCTATCTCACCCTACAGGAGAGTAGGGGGGAAGGGGATGAGAGGGAGGGTGATGGAAGGGACGGTAGGCTGGGGGGAGGGAACTTGGAAGAACCCACTTTTCAAAAGGGACAGGATCAAAGCAGAGAATCAAATAAGTGAGTGTTGGGATAGGATGGAGGGAAATATAGTCAGTCTTTCACAATATATCCACTATGGAAATGTTTTGCATAGCTACACATGTACAACGTATATTGAATTGCTTATCTCCCCAGTAAGGGTGGGTAACAAGGGAGGAAGAGAATGAATCTGGAATTCAAAGTTTTAAAATCAAATTTTTAAATATATGTGTGTGTGTATATGTGTGTGTGTATGTATATGTATATTTATATAGTAGTAGTTGTAGTAGTAG
>NW_027185852.1:740137-746486 GCF_028583685.1 Petaurus breviceps papuanus | reverse complement strand
GTAGTAGTAGTAGTAGTAGTAGTAGTAGTAGTAGTAGTAGTAGTAGTATTTTACATGTAACTGGGAAATAAAATATACAGGCACTGGGGCATAGAGATCCACCGTATGCTATGGGAAAGTCAAAGGTGTTATCAGCAAAAATATATAAGAGAGCAAATTGGGGGAGGGGATATTCAATGGGATAGCTGTTTTGGGGTGGTGGGTAAGGGAAAAATGGGGAGAAAATTTGTAACTCGAAATCTTGTGGAAATGAATGATATAAACAAAAAAAAATTAAAAAGAGAGAGAAAAAAAGAGTATCAAGCAAATGCTCCAAAAAGAAAAGAATTGTACTAGTAAATGAAAGTGTGAGCTTTTTTTAAGGTGGGATAACAACATACTAATGATTGATTAATTGTAGTTAAAAAAAAGAAACAGCAAAACCAAATTGTTGGTATCAAAAATTCACTATAAATGAAAGGAAAATTAAAGCAATTATCAGGAGCTAATTTACACATTAATATGTAAATAAGTATCACAATCTAAAAAAATGGATGAATATTTATTGAAATATAAATTGCCCAGATCATCAGAAGAGGTAATGGAATACTTAAACAACCCCATCTTAGAAGAATAAATTGAAGAAGCCTTTAATGAACTCCTTAAGGAAAAATCCTTAGGGCCAGATGGATTCGCAAGTGAATTCTACCATACATTTAAAAAGTAATTAATTCCAATACTACACAAACTGTTTGGAAAAATTGCCAAAGAAGGACTCTTACCAGGTTGCTTTTACAACACAAATATAGTACTGATACCTAAATTAGGAAGGAGGAAAACAGAGAAAGAAAACTATGGAACAATTTCCCAAATGAATATGGATGTTAAAAAAAATAAAATAAAATTCTAACAAGATTATAAGAATATATCACAAAGATTATACATGTAACCAGATGGAATTTATGCCAGGAATGCAGGACTACATCAACATTAGTAAAGAAATATTAATAACAAAAGAAAAAGAAATCATATGATTATCTCACTAAATACAGAGGGGGAGGTGGGGGAACTTTTGACAAAATACAGCACCCATTCCTATTAAAAACACTAGAGAGAATAGGAATTGGATTTTTCTTTAAAATTATATATAGTCACTATATAAAACCATTAGTAAGCATCACTTGTAATGGAGATCACCTAAAAGTCTTTCTAATAAGATCAGGGGTAAAGCAACGAGGCCCATTTCTACCACTTTGATTCAGCATTATACTAGAAATGTTAGCCATAGCAATAAGAGAAGAAAAAATAGATTGAAGGAATTAGAATAGGCAATGAGGAAGCAAAACTATGACTCTTTACAGATGATATAACAGCATACTAAATTACTAAAAAAAAAAACTGAAATAATTAACAACTTTAGAAAATTTGTGAGTTACAAAATAAACCCACATTAATCATTAGCATTTCTATATATTACCAACAAGACTAAACAAGAAATAAAAAGAGAAATTCCATTTAAAATAATTGTAGATGATATGAAATACTTGGGAGTCTATCTGCCAACTATGTGAACACAATTATAAAACACTTTTTACAAGAATAAAGTCAGATCTAAACAATTGGAAAAATATCAATTATTCATGGGTAGGCTGAGCCAATATAATAGAAAATGGCAGTTCTACCCTAATTAATTTACTTATTCAGTTCCATATCAAACTACCAAAATAAATATTTTATAGAGGTAGAACAATATCAAAATTCAACTGGGAGAACAACAGATCAAGAAAATCAAGGGAATTAATGAAAAAGCAATGTGTACTAGCCATACCAGATATTAAACTGTATTATAAAATGGTAATCATCAAAATAATATGATGCTGGCTAAGAAATAGAGTGGTAGATCAGTGACATAGATTAGGTACACAATACACATTCAGATACGACCATAGTAATATGGTGTTTGATAAAAACAAAGACACAAACTTTGGGGACAAGAACTTACTATTTGATAAAAACTGCTGGGAAAATTGGAGAACAATATGACAGAAACTAGGTATAGACAAATATCTTAACTCATATACCAATATGATGTCAAAATTGGTACATAATTTAAACATAAAAGGTAATACCCTAACCAAATTAGGAAAACAAGGAATAGTTTACCTGTCATTTCTATAGAAAAGGAATGATTTATGACCAAATAAAACATAAAGCAGATTATGAAATGTAAAATGGATAATTTAAATTATATAAAATTTAAAAGTTTTCACACAAACAAAACCACTTCACCAAGATAGCAGAAAATATTTCCACAGCCAGTGTCTCTGATAAAGGTCTCCTTTCTCAAATATATAGAAAAACGGAAGCAAATTTATATGAATGCAAGTCATACTGCAGTTGATAAATTATCACATATTAAGTGCTCAAGAAATGCTTGTTCCCCTCCCCCATCCTCATTAGAATTATTTCTCTTCATATTTTCAGAATTTTCCATAATAGGTATTTAATAAATGCTTGTTTCCTTCCTTTCCTTCTTTCAGCTGTAGCTCAGAAAATAGTAATGAAATCTGCACTATCATTATGTGAGAGAGAGAGAGAGAGAGTCCAATCAATTATTCCTTGATTATAATCACCATTCCTCTTTATTTCCCCATGTAAAACCCTCTTTTCTGGCTATCACTCCTCTCTGTATATTGTCTTCTCCATTAAAATGTAAGTTCCTCTGATATTTGTATTTGTACTTTCTCCTTCATGAATGTCTGTGTAGAGGTATCTACCCTCGTAAAATACAATATTCTTGAAGGAAAAGACTGTCATTGTTTTTGCATCTCAAGCACTGAGAATTCTGCCTTACAACAAAGGACTCAAAATTTATTGAATTGAAAAATCAAGTGAAATTGGCTTTGAAATGACCACTTATTCAGCCTTCTAGACAGAAGCTCCTGAATACCTTCATTTTAGCAAAGCATTTGACAAAGACTCATGGTTTTCTATTGAACATTAAGGAAAGATTTGAGCCATATTAGAAGTGTCATGTGCTTGGCTATCTGAATGGCTACATCCATTGAGGAGTTCTCAAATATGAAATATCATTTTATACAGAAATCTTTTTCAGACAGCCTCAAAGATCTGTCCTTGGCCCTTAGCTATTTAAGACCTAATAAGCTTGGACAAAGGCACAAGCAAAAGGCTTAGTTCATCCTCAAATGACACTAAGGTAAGAGGAATAGCCAACATTTGAAATGACAAATTTGGGATCTAAAAAGATTTAAAGAACTAGAATATTTGCCAGAATATAATCAAATGAAGAAGAAAAACCACTGAGGATAAATTGAGCCTATACAGAACTTGTTATGAAATTTGATTAAGCCAGCTCATCGTGAGAAGACATGCAGATGAGAGTATAAAAGCAGGCCACAAACATCTGGGAAATGGCCATTTGCTGACTCCTTCTAAGTGATCTGTTATTATCTGATAAAATTCAATTCAATAGGGACTGATTTACTCCAATTTTCACTCTGCTAAAACCCATGGATGTAAAGTGCATATTTCAAAATGACTCCAGACCTGCAGGACCATATGTTGGGGGATGTGACATGTAAGCAACTGTGTGCCTATTTGAGGATGGAAAGAGCATTACCCTGGGTGATGATGACAGAATTATCAGAGGAAATGGTATAAGATCCAAGTCTGTAAAAAGCCAGGGATTCAACAACACTCTTTAGTAAGTTGTGTTACTAATTAAGATAATAAGAAATACCAAAAGAATAGAAGACTAACCCTTCAACATATCAGGTTGCCCCATTGTGGTAAATTTATGGGAAGGTATGAGGAAGAGATACATAGGATGGGTGAGGGTGAATGGAAGGCAAATTGCACATCAGAGATAATTCTTACATTGAACAAATCATGGACCCATTCCAGGGAATGTTGGAGAAAAGAGAAAAGGTCTGACAAAAATAAGAATGGAAAGTCATTTATAATGCATTTAGATTATTTTTCCCCTCAAAGAAATTTATCTAGGTAAGAACACACATTTGAAATTCTAAAAAAAATTACAAATATTCTAATTGTATAAATGATGGAATCAATTCATTGATGGAGGAGTGCTTTTAGGGTTATTTTATACACACAGATATGTGCACATGTATCGTGCACTTCCAACAAAATGCATATATATGTATGTATGCGCATATACACACATATACACATGTGCACATACATACCTGCAGGTATGTGGAGCTATGCTGGAGTTAAAAATAAGACCTTAAAAAAAGACTCAAACGTTCCAGCAAACAATTTAGTAAATCAGAAGGAAGAAAAAAAAATGTAGATAAAATTACCTAGAGCACTGATGGAATGAAATCAGTAAGGTTTGATAAACTGGATGAATTTGGAAGAAAAATGTAATGCATTTTATCGAAAACCATAAAAATTCTTCCAGACCCATCTGATTTCAGAGCCATAAGTGGGTTTTGGAAAAGGCAAAGTAGGTAATAGAGACAAAATCACTAAAGATTGCATAAACCTGATCCCATACACTCTGGTGTAATGACTCTCCCATAATTAACCCCCTCAACCTTACACTTGATACAGGAAGTATCAGTTTCTTCTCAGAAATATCTCTGAGTTGAATAGCTGGTCCTTATTCTAAAATATATGAATTTCCTTCTTATATAATCATTGAACAATGCATGCTGTCCTGAAATAACCAGGGAGGTTTGGCTGGTTCCCCAGTTACACTCACTAGAAAGGCTTTTTAACTAGGATAACATAGCTTTCATGGCTAAAATTGCTGCCTGAGGTGTATCATGCACTTCCAACAAAATGATGGAATTTGTATACGTTATTCCTTACATTCTCATCGAAAAATTTATCTTCTGGACAAGTTACAGTAAGAAAATTCATGGAGCTATCAGGTCCCTTGCAAACACTTATTCTACAATGACAGGTAGTTTTATGAAAAAGGAGGAAAAAAGAACAATGTTTTCTGAGGTGAACATAAAAGAGAAACTGAGGTGGAAGAGTCACACCTTCAACTTCAGTTAGGGAGGCCAGAATACCAAGTGTCTCAATGGAAAGAGAGGGTTATTTGGGCTAACACCAGCTAGGAAAAGGAGAGAGGAGGGCTATAATATACCAAGTCAAAATTCACTGAATTTGTTTCCTTCTGTATGCTGATCTGATAAGATATTTTAAATTTGGAGTTTTTCCCAAGCCATGAGACATTTTTCTTTAAAATTTTTAAGTTGAGTTCAACATTCAGGTGAAGCGTTTTGTCTTTTTGAATGGTTGTGGCTTACTCTGAGTTACTGAGTGAAAAGAGATCAAAAGCAAATATGTGCAAAATTGTGGTTGTAAGAGGTGTGGAAACCAGACCTTGGAGGCCGTCCACCTCCTTTGCTCCTCTTCATGAAACCATGGTGGCCGAGTCTTCTACAAATGAAGATTACATAATCGTCACTGGGCCCTCACTACAACAAGATAATGCCTTGAGACTTTCTGAAACCACCTCTTCTCCCTCTCATGACAGCAGCTAATCCAAAACTTTTCATTCCTTCTCAAAGTCTCCCCTAACTCCCCCACAAAAAAATCCCATTGTTTCCCTCTTCCCTCCAAGATGAAATCAAAATCCTGTTTGTCGGGAATGACCCTTCACAACCTGGCCCTTCCTACCTTCTGGTCTTCTTACACTTGCCTCTTTTCCACACACTCAACTGTCCAGCTACACTGCCCTCTGCTAGCACACCACATTCTATCGGCCTCTGTGCCCTTTCCCTGGCATTCCCCTGCCCTCAACCTCATGTTTTCCTTGGTTTGCTTCAAGGCTAAACTCAAATCCTCCCTTCTGCAAGATGTGCTCTGACTGCCCAGTCCTGCCAAGCTGGTTCTTTGAGATGATGTTCCATTTACCCTGTGGATAAATCCTGTATGATTGCAGTTGTTTGTACCATCTCCCCCAAGAAGCCTGAACTCTTCAGTGGTGCGGGATCCCAGCTTTGTCCTTCTTCATATCTCTAGAACTTAGTAGGATGTGCTGAAATGTGCCAGGAACATACAAATGCATGTTGGTGACTGACACTTATATGAACAACTTGTTTTACAGTATTTCTTTTCCCATAAGCTCCATCCTTATAAAGTTCTAAAATAAATGCCACTGGGCCAGAAGATCTCTGGGACTAACACACAGGCACTATTCTCTCTAGGCATTGCTCCTCAAATTCTAGAGAGAGGGAGGGAGGTATGGAAGGATGGAGAGAGAGAGACAGACAGAGAGACAGAGAGAGAGATGGAGAGACAGAGAGAGAGGAGAAAAGGAGAGAGAGGGGAGAGAGAGAGAGACAGAGAGAGAGAGAGAGAGAGAGAGAGA
>NW_027185852.1:732306-740037 GCF_028583685.1 Petaurus breviceps papuanus | reverse complement strand
AGAGACAGAGACAGAGAGAGAGACAGAGAGAGAGACAGAGAGAGACAGAGACAGAGAGAGAGACAGAGAGAGAGACAGAGAGAGACAGAGAGAGAAGAGAAGAGAAGAGAAGGTTGTTAGACCTTCCTCATTTTTCCACATGAAGGACTTACAAGATATATGTTCATGTTGTCAGAGTAGAATATTTTTATCTTATTGAGGGAAGGTGAGAGACTGAGAAATGAGGAAATAGAATTATTACCTCTACTTTCCTCTCTTACCCTGTTTACCAAGAGAAAGGGAAAAGAAAATGTAACGGCTGCGGAAATTAGAACTCTATAGTTAAGTTATGTTGAACTTGGATAAATTGAGATTGTTTCTTCTACAATTCCCAAAGAGAAAAAAAAGTAACAAATTTAATGCTCTTAGAATAAAGCCCAGTGTCAAATTAGCTACATTATAATTCAAGTACATGCTTATGTAACATTAGTAAGATTAGTAAACTTTGTTACTAAGGTAGGTGGTCTTTGTCTCCCACCACACTCCACATCTCAGGAAAGCCCAAAATGTAATCAAAGGATATTACCAAGGTCTTAAACTACCTGCCAAAATCTGGCCACACCTGGTGATTCTTTTGTGAAGAATGAACAAGTCTCTTGAACGAATTAGAAAAAGCCCAGTTGTTCTAGCTGGAAATGGGCCACATGCTCAGAAACCTCTAAGTAACTAACCTTAGGAACAAGGACAGTAACTCAGAGCAGTGGACATTTGGAACAGCTTTGGAAGAGGCCCCTGGTCTTATTTAGGAAGATCAAACAGAAACATGAGGAGGGGACTTTCTGTCCCTCACCCCCAAAATCATCTCTCAAGTCTTGAAAATGAAATACTTAGCTACCAGGATGCACCAGGAAACATAAAGAGACATTCTCTATCAGTGATTCTTAACCAAAGGACCACAAAGCTAGAAGGGAAAACAGATAGATTTCAAGTTGTCTCTGAACTTCGATGGGTAAAAAATTAAATCTACATTTTCACTAATATCTGATTAAAATTTAGCATTTCTTCAATTCATTTTATGAACTTAAAAACATTATCCTGAGAAAGGGTACATGGGCCCTATCAGACTGCCAAAGAGATCCATAACACAAACAAATTGGAGAACCCCTAGATATTTGTATTTTAGTACCACCAAGGTACTTGAGACTTTAAGGCACAGGGTCTCTGAGAGAAGAAAGAGAGCTGGCTACAAAGCTATGAGAAATATAGCACTGCAATTGAGACTTACTTTATGAGAGGAGTAGACCCAGTCAAGTGACTTACTCACAAGAGATCCTGCACCTGGGGGAGAGGGGGAAGAAAAAGGAAAAGGAAAGGGAAGGCTCCCTAGGATGACTCAACAAGGAGTGAAAGGATATCCAGATGCTACAATTTTTGTTTTGTCAGGTATCTTAGAGTCATTTCCTCCCTTCATTTCTGACTTACATTCTACTCTAAATTTGTGTCAACTATTTCAATAGGTGCTGTATATTCTAAGCGGAGGGTGTAACCCAAGTTTATAAAGAGGAAAGTTTTGTACCTTCTCTTCTTAATGTTTTACCTCAGTAAATGCCTTTGATTTGAACCTATTGTGTCCACCAGCTGAGTATTAAAGGTAAGCACACCACTGGGGGCTCATAAGTCACAGTTTTAGGTATAGTTGCCAGAAAAGTTACCTAGAGACCAAAGTAGAATTTACTCACTGTGGAATCCATTCTTCCAGCACAAGTGTGAGCTGTGAGAATAGCCCAGAAGATGTACTACACTAAGGTAAAAATGGGCTTTTTTTTTTTTAGAATTAATTACATTATTTATTTATTTAATGTTCTTTCCACAGTAAAGATTGCATCTACTCTATGACTCAGTATTCAAAAGTTGCATTTCAAAGAAAATGCAAACAAGCAAACAAAAGCATTCAGTAGCCCATTTTATATTATGGGTCTGGATTTACCTAGCTTGTCCTTATATAATAGACATGCAATCCATCACTGTGTCCAGCTTGACATGTTGGGAACCCATGGGCACTTCCATATTATAAATAGGTGTAGGAGTAAGTAAGACACTTGCAAAACCTAAAATTGCCATTATTTGAATGTCAACAGATGGCATACAAATTAGGATAACACAATTTATTAAGTAATTTGTTCAATTATGTAAAACAGTATCCTTCCAATTAAATTTTTTTTAATGTGGTATTAAAAGCATTTAGATATGTCACAATTTTGATGGGGTTTCTGAATCAATTCAGTAAATATTCATAAAGCCCACTGTCTATGTATGACCCCGTGCTAGCTACACAGGATTCAAAAACAAAAAACAGCCTCTGCCTTCAGGCACCTTATACTCTACTGAAAGCTATAATGTGTCTGCATAGATGTGCATTCATGAAAAAGAACATAAGGTAATGTCAAGGGGGGAAGAACTGAAATAACTGGGATTTGAGAAAAGATGTCGACATTCAGAGTAAGAACAGCAGTGGTGTAGCCCGAGCTCGGGAGGTCAGCCTTAGTCTGCACAGCTCATCCATGTAGACGAGTGTGAAATTTCTGCATACGTGTGTACATGAATGCATGTGTACACACATGCATCCACACAATTACGAGAGGTGAAATCTCATCCAATATTCTCAATGCGTGGTTTATGCAGCTTAAAATTGGTGCTGTGATTCAATCCAACAAAAACCTTCTTTTTGTTCAGATAGTTTACTGAAGAGAACAACAAAAAGATTCCTGTGACTGACCTTTCCTGTGCTTTAACTTCTGGTGCTGCTGAGGGGACTCTTTTTTCCGTAATTCTGATAATGCACAGGAAATAAGGGCGTTGTGTCTTGATGAGGATATGCCGTGACGTTTTGGAAGACTTTTCCTCTCGGGGACAGTCTCAACCTGTAAAACACAAATAAACCACCAAGAAGCTGAAGAGATGTTGCCCTTAGCTGTGAGCACTGAACCTGCCAGCACACCCACATCGTTCATGGGAGGAAAATCACATCCTCGACCATTCTAAATACTAAACTTCTGATTGTGACATCCTCTGGTCCCCTCATCATTGCTCCAACTAGATTTAATTTTGCTTTACAAAGTTTTTTTTTTTTTTTCTGTATGAATAGAGAAGGATTGGTTAGTATAAAACTGGGGCTTAGTCCAAGATTACCTTCTCTCATCCTCTACCTAAGAAACATCAAAGGTGTCCAGCCTTTAAATAGCAAAGTTGCCTTATTCTTGGGTTAGCTAGCTGGTGCAGTAGAGAGAGGCAAGAAGATTCATCGGCAGGAGTTCAATTCTGGCCTCAGACACTTACTAACTTTGTGAACCCAGGCCAGTCACTTAACCTTTTTTGTGTGTTTCCGCATCGGTAAAATGAGCTGAGGAGGAAAATGGCAAACCACTTCAGTACGTTTGTCAAGAAAACCCCCAGACGGGATCACAAAGAGGCAGATGACTAACACACAAGTAAACGGCCCGTACTTGGAAGACCAAAACACAGCTTCTTCTCGACTAACATCAACTATCGTTTGGGTTTTTAAAGGTGTCTTAAAAGGACACCTTTAATAGCTTAGGAAATTAGAATTTCTAGGTTTTTGATGTAGTGGCTAGAAAAAATGCCCTCTATCATTTATTAACTAATAGCAACAGACTCCATGCCAATGATCCTTGATATTTATTTCAAATTTAAGATATTTCTCTGAGAACACAAGCCAAGCTAAAGACAACCCCCAGCCTCTAGGAGCTGGCACTCCATCGGGAGAGACAAAGGCCCACTTCTGTTTTACCTTCTTGTTCTAGAACTTCAGGGCAATTTCCCTTAACAATTCCTTTCAACACTGTATCAAGATTCCCTTTTTATTGATTGTAACCAATAAGCACTACCTGTGCTTGTACTGTCTCTCCCCAATCTGTTCTCCAAATGAATTAATTGTCTTTCTGATGAGATGTTTCACATTATCTTCTATTTTTCCCATTCTTTTGATTCTGTTTTATTATTTCTTCGTATTTTCTAATGACGATAGCTTCCCCTTGCCCAATTCCAATTTTCAAGGAATTATTTTCTTGCTTAATTTTTGGTTCTCTATTTCATTTTCATAATTTTCTTGATTTTCTTGGATTTCTCTTTTTTTCCTAATCTTCCATAAATTTATATATTTTAAGTCCTTTTAAAATTCTTCCAAGGATTCAAATTTTGGGGCATGTGACCACTTGATTTTCTTCACTGAAAAAGGAGTGGTTATTTTAGTTCTACTATCTTCCTCTGAATTAGAATGCAGATCTTCTCAGTCCCTATATCTATGCTTGGGTTCTCTCTCCCGTGCTTACTCATTTTTATTTTTATTTTGTTTTTAGCAGCTTATTATTATAATCAAGTTCTAGCCCCAAGGCTTGGGGAATGATACCCAAAGCCTCAGGGCCTTTTTACTGTTATTTTCTCAACTCTGTCCTGAGGCCCAACTTTGACCACTTCTCTCCACCCCTAAGCCACAGCTAGGGTCCCGTCCACGTTGTCCTACAAACTGTTATGCTTCCTATAGTTCCTCTGGTGGCTGCAAACTGCAGCTGTCCTCTCTACCCTAGAACTGAAACCAGGGACTCTGCTCTCCTTCACATGCCCACAGTCAGCAGGGTCCCTGCCCCTCATCTGGGTGCTAGCTCCTGCTCCTTCTCTCTGGCAGCCACAGCCCCAGACCTCATCTGGTCAGCACAGCTGTGCTCGGCATCCCTTAACAGTGGAAGGGTGTTCAGTCTTCTCCTCATACCTAGGACTCCTACACTGTCAGTGGGGTGAAGGTACCTTAGGCTGAGGCTGCCTTCCAGCCCCACTGACCTCAGGGCTTAATGTTTGTGTATTCTTCAGAGCTGGCCTGGAGGTTTTTGCACCTCAGTCAGACCAAACATCCTCCACTGGAGAGTGGATTTTTCCAGGAGTTTTCTCAATTTGTTTTAGGAGGGTTATTTTATTTCTGGTTCTCTACTTTCACCTGGAGGTGATGTTCTGACTTTTTCATGTGTGTGGAGGAAATTTGGAGAGCCCAAATTTTTCTGATCTACTCTGCCATCTGCCTAGAATTCTCACTATAATAGAACATAATTAAGCACACAGGAGATATAAAGGTAATGATGGCAAGAGATATTTAAAAGAGGGGTTGATTCTGGCTGGGCTGATCAGAGAACACTGTGGGAAAGTTTATGCTTGGAGGACAGGAAGTGGAGCAAGTGAAGGAGGGAAGGGAGTGCATTCCAGGCAGCTGTTCAGCATCAACTCCCACTGAATGTACATTCCTTGAACATAAGGCCAGTTTCATTAACCCGTAGCACCAAAAGGGTTCTTGGACATCATTATTCCTTAATGAGAATTGGCTGAATTGAATGGAATTGAACATGAGGCAGATTTGAGGGGTATTTTTGAAAGTAAAAAGGAGTAGCATTTGGGAAATCAGAGGCTCCTAGAATAAAGTAGAGGGGATACTGGGAGACACTCAAGCTGTATGTGGAGCTTTAGCAAGACTGGACCACATGCCGAGGGAGAGAGCAGGATGGTGAGGATCACCTGCATCCTTAAGGCTCAGAGCAGGGCAAAACTGGAGTGTGTCCATGTACTCTTCAGCATTCCTCCAATTGAAGCTAGATGAATCTCATGGATTGTGGTCAACAAGATGGAAAATGCTATCCACATCCCAAGATAGGACTCACAGATTCAGAATGCAGATGGAAGTAGATGATTTTCACTTTTTTGTGTATTTCTTTTCCCCTTTTGATCTGTTTCTTCTTTCACAACATTACTAAAATGGAAATGTTTTACATGCTTGCACATACATAGCCTATATCAAAGTGCTTACCATTTTAGGGAGAGGGAGGGAGGAAGAAAATTTGGAATCCAAATTTGTTTTAAAATGCATGTAAAGATGGCGGAGTAGAAAGAGGACCTCTTCGTGGCTCCAGCTGCCACCACCTCCAATTCATGTAAAAGGGGACTCTGAACAAACTTTGGAGCTACGGAACCCACAAAATGACACAGAAAAGCTAACCTCCCACTGAGGACAGCCCGGCAGGCCGGCAGGAATCAGCCAGTGCAGTGCTCTGGGAGCTGAGCCGAGCCCAGCCCCATGCTTTAACCTGCTTGGATTTGGATGGTAGTCTAGGGTGGAGGACCTGGGGTGGGTGACCAGCTTGCCAGAGTGTATGGAGGCTTCAACCAACTATACCTTCGGCAGGTGAGAAAACCCCAGCATTTGGTACAAAGCTCCGCTGTCTGGTAGCAGAGCTCTACTGTGGCTAAAAAGCCCAAAAGTCAAGTAACTGAGTGGCAACATGACCAGGAAAGGAAGCAAAGCAAGCACTTTACACTCCTATTTTGGAGACAAAAAGGATCAAAGAATGGAACAGGAGGAAGACAGTGAAGTCAGAACTCCTGCACCAAAAGCTTCAAAGGAAAATACAAGCTGGTTACAGGCCATAGAAGGCTTTAAGATGCAAATAAGAGAAGTGGAGGAAAAATTGGGAAGAGAAATGAGAACGATGCAAGAAAATTATGAAATGAGAGTCAACAGCCTGACTCAGGAAAATCACACCTTAAAAAATAGACTAACTAAAATGGCAAAAGAGGCTCAAAGAGGCAATGAGGAGAAGAATGTCTTAAAAAGCCGAATTTGCCAGATGGAAAAAGAAACTCAAAAGCTCACTGAAGAGAATCATTCCTTCAGAAATAGATTGGAGCAACTGGAAGCTAATGACTTTATGAGAAATCAAGACGCTGTTAAACAGATCCAAACAAATAAAAGAATAGAAGGCAATGTGAAATATCTCATGGGAAAAACCACTGACCTCCAAAATAGATCCAGGAGACATAATTTTAAAAATTATTGGACTACCTGGCAGCCAGGTTCAAAAAAAGAACCTAGAATCATCCTCCAAGAAATTCTCAAGGAAAACTGCTCTGATGTTTTAAAACCAGAGGGCAAAATAGAGGTGGAAAGAATCCACCGATCACCTCCTGAAAAAGATCCCAAAAAGAAAACTCCTAAGAATATTATAGCCAGGTTCCAGAATTTCCAGATAAAGGAGAGAGTATTACAAGTAGCCAGGAAGAAACAATTTGAATATTGTCGAAAGTCAATAAGGATAACTCAGGATCTAGAAGCTTCTACACTGAGGGATAGAAAGGCTTGGAATATGATATTCTGGAGGGTAAAGGAACTGGAATTAAAACCAAGAATCACATAACCAGGAAAACTGAGTATCATGTTTCAGGGGAAAATATGGTTATTCGATGGAATATAGGACTTTTAAGCATTCTTTATGAAAAAAACAGTTGAATAGAAAATCTGACATTAAGATACAAGAAGCAAGAGAAGCATGAAAAGGTAAACAGGTAAAAGAAATCATAAGGAACTTATCAAATTTGAACTATTAACATTCCTACATGGAAAAACGATAATTGTAACTGATGAAACTTTTCTCAGTATGAAAATAGTTGAAGGGAATAGAAATATTGCAATAATAATGGGATTTAAAGGTCCCCTTGTATTGGCTTGGTTTTCGGATTGATTGTGTTAAAACCCAGATGTTTTATGTTTGGATGTTGTTTTGCCAGATTTGTCCAATGGTGAAAGACAATGCTGTTGTTGCAGAGGTTCTGGAACCTTGTTGTTGGTTCAGAGCTCCTGAGGCTGTTCTGCAGACAGAGAGTGAATATTGTCCACTGGAGAAGGACAGTGCTGTTGTT
>NW_027185852.1:692534-732206 GCF_028583685.1 Petaurus breviceps papuanus | reverse complement strand
GCTAAGCTTTGTCTCCCCAGGAACAAAGAGTGCTGAGAACTTGCCTCTGGTCAAGATGAAGAAAAGCCCTCTCTTTGGGTATTAAATGCTGTGGTTAAGCTTGTTGTAACTCTGGGGTAGATTCAATTGTGATCCAAGGGTGGGGAACTTTTGACTTTTTTGTGCTCTGTGATTGACCAAATGAATGTACTTTACTTATAATTGGAAACTAATCTCCATTTGAGAAAAGGGGCTTTGTGGTTGCCTAAATGAAGGTACAGCCTAGGGGTGGAGTAGTAATTAGAAGAGGGTCTTTGGGATTGACTAAATGACTTATAATGTCCAGGGGTGGAGTAGTACTTGGAGATTATTGAATTAATAAAGCTGTACTTTGAATGATGCTATATTTTGATTTTCTCTGCTCTAAATTTTTCAATGAATAAAATGGAGAGCAGCTATGCTGGTATTTTGAACCTTGGGAAGTTGCCTTTGTTTGGCATTACAAATCTATATGTGTGTGTGTGTGTGTGTGTGTGTGTGTGTGTGTGTGTATATATATATATATATATATATATATATATATATATATATATTTCCGTATCAGAGGGTATATGGGCGTATGTGAATGTGTGTATATATGTTTACAGGTATACATAGATAGAGGGCACAGAAACGATTTAATAGGAAGGGATGATACTTAAAAGGTGAAATTAAGGTGAGAGAAGAATATAATGAGAGGAGATGGGGAAAGACCAAATGGGGTAAACTATCTCACATAAAAGAGGCAAGGGAAAATGGCCACAATGGAGGGGAAGAACAGGAAGGCAAAAGGGAATGGGTCAACCTTATTCTCATTGAATTTGGTTCAGGGAGGGAATGACACACACTAAAAAGGGTATCTTACCCTAGAGGAGAGTAGGGGGGAAGGGGATGAGAGGGGGAATGATGGAAGGGAGGGCAGGCTGGGGGGGAGGGAAGTTGGGAGAACCCACTTTTGAAAAGGGATGGGATAGGGGTGGCCAGGTGGCTCAGTGAGTAAGAGCACCGGCTCCAGTGTCGGGATGACCTGGATCAAATCCGGGTTCAGATACTGAGCACCACACCCAGAAATAATAACTGGCTGTGTAACCTTGAGCAAATTACTTAACCCCGATTGCTTTAAAAAAAAAAACAAAAAAAAAAAAACAAAAGGGATGGGATCAAAGTAGAGAATAGAACAAGTGGGAGGTGGGGTAGGAGGGAGGGAAATACAGTCATTTCTTTTACAATATATCTACTATGTTAATATTTTGCATAGCTACACATGTACAACTTATACTGAACTGCTTATCTTCCCAGTAAGGGTCAGTGACAAGGGAGGAAGGGAATGAATCTGGAATTCAAGGTGTCAAAATCAAATGTTTAATGTATATATATATATATATATGTATGTATGTTTATGTATGTGTGTATATGTATATATGTATGTATGTATATGTATGTATGTGTGTATGTTATATGTGTGTATATATATACATACTATTATTAAAACTATTTTCATGTAATTGGGAAATAAGATATAGAGGCTTTGGGGCATAGAGATCTACCATGCCCTACTAGAAAAGTCTAAGGGGGTATGGGAGAAGATATGGGAGAGAGTAGATTGGAGGAGGAGATATCCTGTGGGACTGCTATTTTGGGGTGGTGGGTAGGGGAAAAACGGGGAGAAAATTTGTAACTCAAAATCCGGCGGAAATGAATGATGTAAATCAGAAGTTAATAAAGCATTTGAAAAATGAAAAAAATAAAAAATAAAATGCATGTCAAATGTTAAATGTTAAATATTGTCTTTACTTGTAATTGGGAAAAATACAACTTATTAAAAAGAAAAAAAATCTCTCTCCTTTGGGTAAAGTTTGACACGGATGACCTCTGAGTTTTAGGTCTCTTCTAGGCTGCAGTTAAATTGTTCTTTGAACTTTCTCCTATCATTTAATAGATTTAAATGGCTATAGCCTACTTCATTAGGTAAGCACATGGGGGTAGGGGATCGGTGTAAAGTCATGCATGTAAAGTCTGTTCCAAGCATAACACCATATATAAATTAGCTGTTAGAATTGTTATCCATGGTAATAGCCAGGATATTGCAAAAACTGCTTAAATGCAACTAGGCCTCCCCACACTATGAAACTGAGGATGGGCTTTATGCAACAAAGTGGAATCTGGCAAACACATCTTAGCCTTGCTCTGCATGGCCTCTTCCCCTTTCCTTCCCTTTGACTCTTGTAGAGTTAGTTATAGGATCTAAGGTCATCTTTTGTGCCCTCAGCTAACTTGCTGAAGGTATAAGAGACACAAAGGATTTGCTGCAGCTTTTGTGAGGGCTGGAAAGATCTTTGAAGTCCTTGCCCTTTGTTCAGTCTACAAGGTCATGCACTGGGGATGAAGAGCATAGTTCTACCCCACCTGGGCCCCAAGCCTCAGGATCTAATCAGGCCTCTTGTTCTCCAAATGCTAGGAACCATCCAGTTCAGCCTCACACTCACCAGCCTAACAGTTGACTTTCAAAAGAGATTTTCTTCGCTTTTAATGGAGAGATGGTCCAGGTGAAAATGGAAGTACCACAGAGATACCAAACTTTGGGGTTTTCTCTGATGATTTCAAATGAAAGGGACTTTTAAAGAGGTTTCAGGTATGGGAGTATCTTTGAAGAGGGAGAAGAGACGATTCCTGAAAACCAAACCATGTATGGCATTGCAAAGGGTCCTGGCCTGGAAGGGACCTTGAATCTAGTAAGGGACAGAGAATCAGCTGGGTGTACAACAGTCTGACATCTGGGGCAATGTCAACTGGAAAAAAAAATGTAGAAACAGAGAAAGGAAAGAATATCAGGCCTGACTCTCCGACTTTAGGGATGAGAGAATCAAGGCTCAGGGAAGTTCAGGGACTTATAGGGGCTCATCCAGATGGTTAAAATAAAGCAGAAGGAGGATTCGAAGCCAGAGTCTCAGGACCAGTCCTGGTTTATTGTGCAGTACTTTCTCCTTCTCTGTAATAAAGATGCTTTCAACTCAGTGCCTCCTTCACAGAAGAAAGAGGTTTGTGTTTTTCTCTAAAATCCCTCCCTCCTCTTGGTTCTCTATCCTTGTTATCTAGAGACAGAGGACCCACCTTCTAGAAGCTAAGCAGGACAAGAATCTTAAGGGGTGGAGGCCCATAGTCTCTGTACATGCCGGTCTCTCTTCTAGAAGGCTCAAGGACTATCCCTCCCCAATGCAGGACCTCAAGGAAAATGCGGTGGTCCTTCAAAAGAAAAGCACAGAAAAGACCTGGGTGAGGGCTTCTGGGGAAAACAGAGCAGAAACAAGACCTGATGAGGAAAGCCAAAAGGACCAGAGCAGAAAGAGGACATGTGTGATGAAGAGGGAGAGGGAGAGAAGAAGGCTCTTGGTGGGGGAAGGGCAGGGCCCACTGGGCCTGAAGCTCATGACTGCTTCCTATGGTACCTGCTGTCCACTAAGACCCCTGGGATTTTTTCCAAAACACTGAAGGCTGACCTCATCTTTCTAATCCATTCCTTGTGAAGATGATTTGTGGACCCCAGACTTCACAAGGAATCTTTGCATTGACTTGTTTTTTCTTTTTGAGAATTTAACTAGAAATCAATATCAAGGGCCTCACAAAGAGTTTGAAATATCTGCCTTCAGATCTTTTTGATAAGGATGAAAATTTCAATTGCTTGTTTATAAAGTTTACAAATGCCATTCAGGTGACAGGTTATTTTAGATGGCAGAATTAGAATACAAAAAAAGTCTTATCAGACTGGAATGAAGGACTAACTCTAACCACCTAAAACTGAATAGATATGATAGCAATCCATTTGGGTTCAAAAACCCAAAATGAACAAACAGCACTAGTCTAGAAAGAGCCAAACACTGCCAGATCACATCTCATTTGGAAAAGACCTGGGAGCGTGAGTGGCCTGTGCTCCAAGAGGTCCTTGTACTGGAGGACGGCACCCCTTAAATGAGCTGCCTTCATCATTCACCAGCATCCTGCAGCCCTGCCAGTGAACCTGTGCTCCAGTCAAGCCATACACAGGGTCGGTCATCCCTGGAATCTCATCACCACCCTCAAGGACTCTCCCATTCAGAGTTTCAAACTTCCCAGGTCTGGTCCTCACCTTCTTACATGCTGGAAGTCTGGTCACCAGATACACCTACTTCTCCTACCCTGAGGAAAGTTTGAGGAAAAGGTCTGCTCTGCCCCCAACTTCTGGTCTTAGTGCTTACCCATTAAAAGATACCACAATCCCCTTGAATTACTTCTTTACCCACATTATGAGCAACCTGAATTTTGCCCAATTCACAAAGAAGGTAAGGGTTAGCTAAAGACAAATATAAATTTAAATTAAAGCCAGGAGTCAGATCTCTGTCTAAGTGTTAGGAATTCTCTAAGGGATTGCGATTGTGCCCCAAACTGCCATTTACTATAAAATGACTGAAGTTGCAGAAGATGGAACCACATAGACCATTAGATGCTATGATTTTAAAACCAAATAATCACAGTAACAGGGTGTGACTGATTGTATTCCCAGAGATGAATGAGATAAAGAGGAAAGGGCAATGAAGACTTAGGACTGCTGTTCATTTACTCCCTCCAAAGGGATGCCAGAGTCCTTGAAAGGGATCACATCTCTGACTCTCTCCCACCAACTAGTCCCTCTTTTCTAGCCTGTGTGTTGTTGAAATCATCAACAAATAAGCATTTATTGAGTGCTTATTATGTGTTAGGCATTGTCCTAAGTGTTAATTATACTGGAGAAAGTGTTCATTCTGCTTCCTGGGTCTACTGCCAATTTAAGTTACCAGTCATAAATGGACCGCGAGTGGCTGCCCACCAAAGCTTTTACTCTGTTCAAATTGGCTCCTCCTCCTTCTCTTCCTCTTCTTCTTCCTCTTCCTCCTTCTTCTATTCCTCCAAGCCTTCATCTTCTACTTCTTCTGTTGAGATTGGGCCTCCACCTTAGCCAGACAAAACCAGTTTCCCCTTCCATGGGCATCTCAGCATCCCTCCTATCCCCAGGAGTTGTGGCAAGACTTGGGGACTATGAGGTTCAGAACTCACAAACTCTGGCCATTCCACCAGCCTCGACTTCCCAGCAGTAACAAATATGGGCACGCGGCACCACACCCAGTCCTTGCCTTCTATTCCAGACCTCCTACCCCAACATTCTTTCTTTATTCTTCACCTGAAAAGAACTGAGGCCATGTGTGGCCTCCTCAATTAGTAACAATAACTAACAAATCACCAAGTATTGAACAAGCTTCATGTAGCAGGCACTGTGCTAGGCAGACACTAGGAGACAAAGGCAAAACCAGAATGGTCACCTCCCCTGGTCTTACGTTCTATAAAGGGGACAAAGTGCTCGTATATGAAAGATGCACAAACAGGGTGGGGCCATCTATGAAGGGATCAGAAAGGCCGGGCAGCTGTGAGGACAAGGACAGGCTTTACACAGGTGAAGGTTCTTATTCTTATCCTTCAGGAGCACCCTCTGCTTTACTGTGCTTTGTTCAGAATCTTCTAGATTTCATCTTGCAAAATAAATTTTAATTTACATGGATCTAAAGTAATTATAATATAAATGACCTGAATATCAAGTAAAGGACATGGAATAATCATCGTGTTTACATTCAATGAACTCTGACCCAGGAGTCTGTGTTGGTGATGACTTACCTTGAGCTTAGGTCCTTACCCACCCCCTTATAAGCATCTGTTCATAGAGCATCCATGAATACACACTGTCCTGAATGGTTTAAGTAAAATGTGAACTGACATGGAGGACGGGAGAAGTGCCCTCAGCCACTCAGTTCCATGAATCTGCCTCTCCAAACGCTGCAGGGAGCTAATTTCTGTGCTCTTTATCAGAACTACAAGCACCATCCCTTGTTTTAATAAAGCAGGTAAATTCCTCTTTTCACTTGAGGGACAAGATAGCATGCATGTAGCTCTCCAAACCAGAGGGTAATGAATGGTTATTGGGCCTGCCTCTTCACAAAGGACCTTTCCTGTCTGTGTAAGCACAACTTTGGGATAAAATGGTTTTGGTAACAGCAGTAGCCTGTGTGACCTCTACTCACTTCCCCTATCTGGAGAAGGTCTCCCATTAGAGTCGAGAGATGGAGGTAAAGAGAAAAGCACTTCCTGTGTGAGGGGCAGCCAGCACTCAGTCCAGCTTTGTCTCTGGGATGTGAAGGCGCATCTTAACTTTCACGAGATGCCTTCCCTGCCCCTGAGCCTCATCAGCATCTCAACTCCAATCACACTATGGAGACATGAGGCAAGAAGGTCCAGGAAGCCGGCTCTTGTGGCAGTCCAGGAGAGAAATGCTGACAAGCTAAAACAGGGCAGCAGCTCTGACTGTGAGGGGCATTGAAATACTTCCATTTCCATTACACACGTGTGTGTATACATACATGCATATGCGTGTTTCTATGTTGTCTCCCCATTAGAATGTGAACTTGTCATCATCAGCCACATCTCTGCCTTTCTTGTGTGGTTTTACAAGCTGACCCGGTATCCTTTGCCAATATCACTGTGTATGGTAGTCTTAATTAATCAACAAGTACATATTAAGCACCTACTCTGTGCAAACACTTAAGGCAAAAATACAAATAAAGTGAATAATCCCCAAGGAGAAATAGTGAATGTTCATTAAGCTAGTCATGAACCAGACAATAATCTTTAAAAAAGACAAGAATTCAAAATTCCAAGCAAGCCAAAGTACCTTGTATTATTCATCATGACATTTCACAGAGTGAGTAGCAAATACCAGTCTCAGCTTCTTTTACCAAACTCTCCTCATTAGTTGTTGGGATAAATGTAAAGCAGAAAATGGGAGTGGCAATAATCAGCTGCTCCTGACCCGCTCTGAATCAGGCCTCTCCATCTCCTCAGAGGTGGCTAGCAAACAGCCTATCTTCTTATAATCTTAAATCCAAAGTGCTGAGCTACATCTGGGGGTCAGAAGAAGCCAGTTTATAACCTGGTGTACTGTAATGCCAAGCAAAGGCAACTTCGCAAGGTTCAGAATACCAGCATAGATGCTCTCCATTTTATTCAGTGACAAATTAAGAACAGAGAAGATCAAAACATGACATCATTCAAAATACAGCATTTACTAAGTGTGATTAAATAATCCCCAAGTACTACCCCACCCAGGACCTTCCATTCATTCAATCAATTACAAAGTCCCGGTTCTAAATACTCCTCCACCCCTAGGCTGTACCTTCATTTAGTCCACCACAAAACCCCTCTTCTCAAATGGAGATTAGTTTCCAATCATAAGTAAAGTACATTCATTTGTTCAACCATAGAACACAAAAAGGTCAAAAAGTTCTCCACCCCTGGATCACAATTGAATCTACCCCAGAGTTACAACAACTTTAAGCACAGCACTTAATACCCAAATGGAGGTCTTTTCTTCATCTTGACAAGAGGCAAGTTCTCAGCAATCTTTGTTCCTGGGGAGACAAAGCTTAGCAAAGCCACAAGATTGCCAGACTCTTCATTAATTCATCCTCTGTCTGCAGAACAGTCCTAGGACCCCTGAAAACATTAGCAAAACCCTCTCCCAGGATTTCTGTAAACATACAACAAGAAAATCCTTCTTCAGGGCTTCTGAACCAACAGAAAGGTTCCCAGACCCCTGCAACAACAGCACTGTCCTTCTCCAGTGGACAGTATCCACTCTCTGTCTGCAGGACAATCTCAGTAGCTCTGAACCAACAGAAAGGTTCCCAGAGTCCTGCAACAACAGCACTGTCCTTCACCAGTGGACAAGTCTGGCAAAACAACATCAAAACAGACAGACAAAGTACCAGCAAAACAGCCATGTCTCCTTAGTCCTTGGCAGCTCTGGGTGGCAGGTCTCAAAAGTCCAGGGCAATTCAAAGTGGCCCTCAGCAATCCTCTCAGTCTCTCTGTGCCTACAAAAGTGCTTCTTCCAAAAAGTTCTTCTGCCTCTCTCTTGTGTGTCTCCAAATCTATGTCAGCAGCTCCTCCCAGTTCAGCCCTCTCTTTTCATGTCAACAAGTCCATCCCACAAGTGGGATTAACAAGCTCTGGGTTTTAACACAATCAAACTAAAAACCAAGCCAATACAGGGGAATCTTTAAATGCCATTACTATTACACCTGGACAACTGAGAAAAGAATCAGAAGAAAATGCTGTGGAATTCAAAATTTAAAAACTGTGATCCTTTTTTATAAGTGGAAATACTCCTGGAAGAGATAATTGCTTCAAGATTTAAGAAAAGTTTCCTTCATAGACTAGATCGTGCTTTACATCTGCTCTCTGTATGCAGGACAAAACCAATGTTTTTATGGTTCTGCCATCATATTGGTCACAGTTTAGTCATCATTTGTATGGTTGGAAGGGAACCCGCAGCTCATCTGGTCTGATCACTTCCTAAAGCAGGAATCCTTCTCTAATATTCCTACTAAGCAGCCATCTGGTTTACACTGTAAGACTTCCAGAGAGAGAGAGAGAGAATCTGCTCCCCCTGGGACTGTCCATCTCATTCATGGACAGAGCTGATGGTTAGAAAGATCTCCCTTATGTAAAATTAAAGTGGGGGGAAAGGGCAAATATCCCGTTGCTTCTGGCCATCAATCCTTTCTCTGTCTGTGAAAACAAGAAGTCAGTTAATAAACATGTAATAATGTGCCTGGACCTGTGCTAAGAAGTGAGGATAAAGAAAGAGGGAAAAAACAGCCCCTACCCTCAAGAAGCAGTTTAATAGGGGAAGCAACAAAAGAATATATACAAACAAGATACACATATATACATATATGTGTGTATATGGGTATACACAATGCCACATATATGTGTATATGTGCATGTATGCATGTATACACACATACATGTATTGTATGTGTGCAGAAATTTGGGACTTAAAGGTAGCCAAGGAAGGTAGTAGGTGGAAATGAGAAGGGAGAACGTTCCAGGCATGATGGACAGCTAGAGAAAATGCCCAGATTGTTCATGGAATATTGGTCATGTATAATATTTCTAATCCTCTTGTATAGGATGACCATTAAAATATTTGAAGAAAGCAATCATACAGTCCCTCGTGAGTTTTCTCTTCTACAGATTCCCTTCTGTTTCTTTGGCTGAGCTTTATATCATGAAACAACATAATACAAAGGAAAGACAGTAGACCCAGAAGTCAGAGGGCATGGGACTAGGCCTATCCTACTTTCAGTGTTTCTTATTAGTATGACCTCAGGCAGATAAAGTCAGATCTTTATGTCCGTTTTCTCAGTCATTGAACTAGATAACCTCTGAAGTCCCTTCCAATGTGAAATCCATTATCTTATGGTTTTGACAGTCCTCGTCATCTTAATCATCTTCTGGTTGCATGAGGTAGGTAGGGCCAATTTCATTATCAAAAGGAGTTAACAATTGACCACTTCAATGGTGACACCATCTGTAAATCTAGCAATGGGAACCTTGATTTGAGCTAACTGGCTCATGAAGATGGAGGATCGAGTGAGCACAAGAGAAGAAAAGGGATAAAACACTGAGATGTCTGGGAGGAGAAGCAGAAACAAGGGCAGAGGCACCCAGCACACTGGCTCTGGGTCTCCCGGGATGGAGGGCTTGGTTGCTGCCAATCTCACATCTTTATCCCTCTTATTGCAGGCAAGTTGCTTCCTCCATAAAAGGTACAGTAAATGCCCTTGGCCTCCAAAGATCCCCCACAGAACCTATTCACCAGAACATTCTTTCTCTTTCAGCTTCTCCTTTGACTAGTTAAAGCTAATGAGTCACAGTGTTTGGTGGCTCCTGGGTTAAACACAAGCATCAGGTGCTGCCTATGGGCCCTCAGAATTACTCTGTTGGCTGTGAATACTAAGGAAGATAGCAACCCTGGCATGGAGGCACTCCCCCATCACCGTGCTGGCGATTGCTTAGTTTGACATATCCATCTGCTGGGGCACGGACTCTGCCTTAACAGGGACTTCTTTATCCCTCACACCCTAGAGCTGAATGGCTGAAGTGAAAGGGCTTTTCTTCAACTGGTGAGATCCTTGACAGCAAGGGCCCTGTTTCTGCCTACAAATCCTCAGTGTGTAGCAGAGTGTGCAGAACATCATAGATCCCTAGCAAATGCTTCTGGATGGCTGACTTTCCTATAAGCAGAAAGCATAGACTGCAAGGACTCCTTCTCCAGGTCACCTCCCTCTAATGTCTTCTGCAAGATCACTTTCCATCTTCTGTGAGTAGATCTTGTTAACTGTGTGTGGTCTTCTCCATTCGATGGTCAGCTGCTTGAGGGTAAGAATAATGTATTTTTTTTTCTTACTTTTCCCAACCCTTAGTATAACATCTGACACAGTAAGTGTTTAATAATTGCTTATTGACTAACTGGCTTAATGACTGTCCAGTGGGATGGGTGTGGCTGTAGAATTGCAAAGCCTCCTAAATCTTATTCTGTTCCAACCATTTCCTTTTCTCTACTTTCTACCCCTCCAATTGGACCAAACAATGACTGCCTGTGGCTTGGGACTCCCTTTATCCTGTTGACTTTTAACTATCCTAGATGACTTTTACTGTTTTCGAGTAAATAAATCCATCCTCAAAGGATGATCATGTTACCATTGAGAATATCAACAGGAAGGGTCTGAAGTTAATGCCTAAAGAGGGTTAATGGTATTTTTAGTGTTAATGATATTGCTGAAATATATGTAACAACATGTGTGCACCTTCCCAAGGTGACCACTCCCATTTGGATTCATAAACTGTCGTGTTTATTTAAAAATCAGTCATAGGTGAAGTCATATGATGCAAAAAAGTATTCAGATATAAAAATATGAGACAGTATGCAAATAAAATCAATCAGTTTGAATCAAAGCCAGTCATTCATATTAAAGCAAGGACATTCCCAATAAACACAAGATGACTGGCCTTCTTGGATACAGATACAGAGATAGATGATAGATAGATAGATAGATAGATAGATAGATAGATAGATAGATAGATAGATAGATAGATAGATAGATAGATAGATAGATAGATGATAGATAGATAGAGATATCCTTTGTCATGTGAAGGAGGAAGTACAAGTTCAGTATGATCTCACACTCCACTGGAATAGTTTATTTTCTTCTCAAATGTTCTATACAGAGCTTTGTAGAGCCTCTCTATGATTCTGAAATCTGGAAAAGGAATTTTGCTTGAACTAAACCAAGTAAAAAGAGATGGTTTGGAATGAGGGCAAGCTAGAACAAGAATTTCTAAGCCAGAGGTTCTTAACCTTTCTATAGACACTTCCTCTCCTCCTCCCTCCCTTGCACACACAAAGGGGCTTGTGAACATGGATGATAAACTCATTACATTGCTATTGTCACTAACCTCCAATGAAAATTTAGCATTTTCTACAATTATTTAAAGACATGATTATGAGAAAGGGTCCATAAACTTAACCAGATTGACTACCAAAGGGCTCCAGGTCAGGAAAATAAAAAAGAAGAAGAAATCTTGGTAGGGCTAAAGATTGGTAAGCCACAGAAGAGTGAAGAAGGAAAACATGGAAAACAGGTAGGGCTTAGAGATGAAAGATTTTTCACACTTTTCTAGAACTCTGACCAGTGGCTTTAGAGTGAGAGAGAGCCACGAACCTCTAAAAACCAAGAAAACAGACTGAAGTTGAGAAATACAGGCATGAGTATTTAGTCAAAACACTGAATTTTCTAGATGCGACAAGAAGGCTATGATCATGAAACCAGTTCCAGAAGGATCAGGCACAGAGCCTTGCTTTACAACGTGCATGAATTAGAAGAAGAATTAAAGGAAAGTTTGAGAATGGCAGGAGACAATGTGGAAGAAAGAACTAATCAAAAAAAGAAAGGCTTCATTCCCTGAATTTGACAGATAAGATCAAGACCAATGTTCCAAAACCCTGGAAGCTTAAATGTCTCCCTTTCCTTGGTAGTGTCTCTCCTGAGTATGGCTTCATTATTCCATGTGTGGAAGAGACTTTTTTTTTATATTAAGGAAACATCTAAAATAGTTCAAGAGGGGTCACATGCTAATCCTAGGGACATATGTAAGTTTATAAACCTGCCCAGAAAGATCTCATAGACAGGTTGCAGAGGTGGGCAGGATACTTTTAACCATAACTGTTTTTTTCAAAGTTACTAAATATATCTTAATTACAAGATCCAATGACCTTTTCTGAATCCCCACGCTTCTTGACCTCTTCGTTCTTTCATGCTGCCAACCACTCTCTTGTCTTTGCTGTTCCAGGTTTTTAGGAAACTTCTTTTCTGGTCCTCCTCCTCCTCCTTGTCTGATGACTCCTTTTCTGCTTCCTTAGCTGGATCTTCTCTCATGAAAACCTCCCATTTGATGAATTGCAGTGGCTCCTATCACCCCCAGGATCAAATGTAATGTCATCTGTCATTCCAAAGCCTTCATAACCCTTTACTCTCCACTCCCCATCTCCTCTGGAATCCCATGCCATGTGCCTCCTTTCTATTCCTCCCACAACATGCTATGCATCCAGACTCCAGGAATTGGCTTTGGTTATTCCACCCATATCTAGGATGGTCTTTGTTCTTACTTCTCCCCCCTGGTTCACCTGGCTCCCTCCAAATCCCAGGGCAAAAATCTTATCACTGACAAGAAGCCTTTTCTGATCTCCCTTAATGCCTTCTCCATATTGATTGGGTTGTATATATCTTGTTTTTACATAGTTGTTTTCATGTTTTCTTCCCCTAGATTGTGAAGTCGTAGAGAGGAGAGAATGTCTTCTGATATGATATGAAGTGAGAAATCTGAATTTTAAATGAAAGCAAGACATAGAATGGATTAATAAAAAGAAAATAGGCAGTAACCTCAAAAGTGACTTTGTCAGTCAATGGCAGAGAACTTAAAAAAGAAATGAATGAATGCAAGAGCTTATCTTAAGTGACCGCTATGAGCCAGGCTGTCATAGGCTTTGGGTGCACAAGTATAAGGATGAGACAACTCCTGTCCTAAAGGAGTTCATCTTATGATGGGAGAAACTCCTATATTTGGGAGTAGTGACCAAGGAATGGAGGGCAATAAGCTTGTGTGCCTTTACCAGAGAACGATGTTAGCATGATTTGATTAATTAGTGCAGAGCAAGAAGTGAAAAGAGGGATGAATAGGGTGAACACAAGGAGAGGGTAAGTGACAAGGTTGAAATGGCCCTTAACTGGATGATGGTATAGCACAAGAAGCCTCATCTGGTAGGTGGTCTAAGGGCAATCGGATGGAGTCAACACTTAGCTTTGTTTTCAACAACTCACTCACCAAGGCAGAGCAACCCAAAGCACACAATGGGAATGCTGGCCATGGTGAGAGTATAACTGAGCATTTCAAGAAGTTCAAAGAAAACTAAGTATGCCATAGCTATGAGCTAAGGCAAATCTGATCAAGAGGGATGATAGCCATTCCAAATGAAATACTGACTCTGAGCATGAAAGACTTCAATGACAAAGACTAGGGGTGGAGGAGAGATTCTTCAAGAAAACGATGGCTTCATAAGTGGTTCGATGGTGATTTTAGTGTGAAGAAAGTTCACTTTCAAAAGACAGAAACTGGGGCATCACTGAAGGAATAACAACCAAAAAAGTTCCTTGGTCCTGAAAGAAGAGTGCTACAAAGACTAAAATTCCAACAGAGGTGAGGCTTACAAAATAAAATGGTATGGCAGCCCAGGGGCATTTTCAAGCTTTTTAAGAGCTACACCACAGGAGACATCTGCTCGGTGTTTGGGTTGCTGAGATCCTTTTAACGGTCCAGGTAGAATGCTGAACTCTTCAAGATTCCCAGGATTTCTTTTTTCTTCATTGTGAATGATGACTTTTCAGCCTGAAATGGATTCTGAAAAATGGAGTGTATAAAAGACGAGATGAAACTCAAACTGAATGCCTCGTCAACAAGGAAATGTTACAAGCACATTCAGCTGCCTTCATTGCTTTCAAGTAACCTGGCCAGCAGAATTATAGCACAGGGTTTGAGACGGGGGTCAAACAAACAGAGACAAACAATCTTTGTAGACTGTAATTAAAGAGCCACTATATTGGATCTTTGGGTAACAACAGAAAGCAGAAATGCTGCAAGGACTGAAGAACAGCAAATATTCTAGTATGAAAAAGAGAGGTGGTGTATGATTCTACAGGGAGTAATGGTAAGCTGTGAATGTCTGACCTGGGAGCACAGGGAAAGGGAAATGGGAATCACTCTGAGCCAGTCCAGCATCCTTATGACAAGAGGTTCCACCAAGCTAACATCATGGTTTGGTGATAGGATTACCAGAAAGGGACAATTCAGAAAACCTGGAATTCAGAGAAGTATGTGAGATTATCTCCTAATAGCCGTGTGGACAAGATAAAGAAAAAGTGGGCTAGGAACCAAGCTTCTGATTTCACTGATGTGGTGGGAACTCCCAGTGAGAAAACTTTCTCTACCAATAAAGGTCTGTGCCTTCTCTTCAACTTACAGTCTTAGTGAGTTGCTTAGAGTACTAAGGAATTAAATCAGACCCTCAGTGTGTGTGCTGGATAAGCTTTAGATCTTCATCTTCCTGCCTGGGATGCCAGTTCTCTATCCATCATGCCATGCTTCTTCTATAGCCTAACAGGTTTAAAGTCTCTTTTCTGTTAAGAACCAAGTCATATCAAAGTTTTGTATTTCACCCAGCAGCTAAGATATGACTTTACATGAAATATGCCTTTATTGTTTTGTCCAATTTATTGATTTTGTTAATTTGATTGAAAGAATGTGCCAGATTGGAAACTGATTTGTCAAGAGGGTTCATTGTTGACTCACCACGAACCTTAAAAGAAGTCACTAGTAACAGATTCCAGACCTGTTCTTCAGCCCGCTGTGTTTGATCTTTTTACCAATGACTTGGATGAATCAATGAAGGGCATGATTCTTCAATTGTGGAGAACATAAAGCTAAAAAGAATGAATGGTGTGTTGGATGAGAGAACTGACATCCAAAAAATCTTGATGGGCTGGTACAATGAGAAGAATTAAATAAAATGAAATTGGGATGAGGGAAAAATAGAAAATCCTGTACTTAAACTGAAAAAAATAAATCAATGGCATATGTATAAGATAAGGGAGATTTGGTAAGATCACTCATGGTCCAAATACTAAGAGTTTGAAATGTCTTCAAGCTGAATATGAGTGGAGAGTGTGATGTATCAGTATTTTTAAAAAACGTGTTGTATTAATAAAAAAAATCTTGTGTCCAGAATGAAGAGAGTTATTTTTTCACTCTATTCCATCCCAATTGTCTTCATGTGGAGAGATGTGTTCAGTTCTAAACACAATTTTTGGAGAAAATAGACATGCTGGAGCCTGGATAGCTGAGTGAAACAACTAGGCTTATACAGCCCAAGGAAAAGATTACTCCATGGGTCTGGGTTCAGCTAAATGGGTGGTCACAATTAATGTCTCTAAATATCTGAAAAAGTGACATTCTGAAAAGGCAGCACATTCATCTTGCTTGGCCCCATTAGTTACAACTACAGCAAAATTAAGAAAAGTTACAGGAAGGTCAATTTTGCTTTAAATACGAGGATTGTGGTGGGACAAAGAGAGCTGCCCCCAAATAAAGAGAATGAGCTGCTATTAGTAAGCTGTTCCGAAGATGCTGAAGGAACTCTGATGAGGGGTGCTATAGAGGGACTTTAGGCCAAATGCAGGCGTTGGAGAGGAGGAGCATTGAGGCCCTTGTGCCCGATGAGATTCATGAATTCTAATCTATGAACTTGTTTTGCTTTAGAATCAAATAAGGGAAGGAGAAAGGAAAGGGGGGGAGGGAGGGAGGAAGGAAGGAAGTTTATAGCTTCAGATCTTAGATGACTCTCTCAACACAAGCATGTCTTAGGTAGGGGATGGAGCTATGTGAAATCTGTGGGGAAAATGATATTAAGATGAATGTGGACTTTTCTTTTTTAGCCTCATTGTCATATTTTGTTATAAATGTCTGAAATTTTGGTAATACATTTTTCTTTGGTACCATGATGAGAGAGAAAAGAGCTATTTCAGTAAGAAACACAAACAGAACATGCCTTAATACTTTCTGTTCTTTAAGAACTCTTAGACTAATGCTTTTAGCAGACAAAAGGAAATCACCAATCCGTGAAAAACAGTCTAAATGGCAAATAAACTCCCCACCATGACACAGCCCGAGAGCTGCTCAGGCTGCCCTGGATGGAACCTCCAGAGACGGGAGTCTCAGCACATCTCCGGGAGAGACGGGGCTGGGGTTGTTACTGCTGCTGTTTCTGCTGTTCTTTCCCCCTCAAAGTAAAGTCTAAAACTGCTTCTGGGTAAATCCTCATCCCACTGTCACTGGCTCTTCCCGGAAGATCTAAACCCCATGACTCTCCTGCTGACTGCACGCGACAACCCTTCAAATATCTGGAGATAGCTGGCGTGTCCACATCCTCTCCCAAGTCCAGTCATCTCTTCCACAAGCCATGCCTACCAATTCTTTCAGCAAACCCTCACAGAACGTGGATGCAAGGCCCTTGCTCAGGCTGGTGGCCCTGCTCCAGGTCTTTCCCAATGACATACCCAGACCTGAAGCCAGGTGGTGCCACAGTGCATAGAGCACAGGGCTTGGAGTTAGGATGAAGCCAGGTCGTGCCACAGTGCATAGAGCACTTAGGAAGACTCATCATCCTGAGTGCAAATCCAGTCCCAGATACTCACTAACTGTGCCCTTAACAAGTCACTTCACCCTGTTTGCCTCAGTTTCTTCATCTGTAAAATGAGCTGGAGAAGGAAATGGCAAATCTCTCCAGCACATTTGCCAAACAAATCCCAAATGGGGGCACAAGGAGCTGAACAGGACTGAGAGTGGCAGACAAGGCTGATGAAAACAGAGTGCACAGTGACCTCTCCTCCCTGTTTACTGGAAACCAGGCCTTTCCTAACCTAGACCAACTCTGGCTGCATCCTCACACTGCATTTGCATATGAGTCTAGACCACTAAACCCCAGGTCACTTTCAGATAACTGAAGGTCCTTATTGAAATGGGAGGACCTAGCATGCTTTTTAAACCTGTGTTTGAACTCTGAATTTATTCTGCCCAAGTCTAGGGCTCTGTCAGATTCTGCTGCCCCATTCCTGGTTATCCCTGAGAATCTCCAAGTTTCAGTCACCCAGGCTCTCAGTTTTCATCATTTTTACACCAATTCTCAGTTCCTCATTTTGGATCAGGTTCAGAATAATAGTTTTCTTCATTGTTCCTTCCCCTTTTTGAAGAATTAGAACATTAAAGTAAGCCAAGACTCTTCTGTTTTTAGCAAAATATCCCAATGCTCTTTTATTGCCTGGGGAATGATTAATGGTTCCAGAAAGGAAAACTGAATAGTTCCCTACTATTCATGTCAGGTTGAAATATGACCACATCCATATTCCTGAGTTTTCTTCAGCAGGGAGTTGCCAACCACCACAACTGGCCTTTTAGATTTGTCCACCCCACCCTTGACATAAAATGAAAGTGCTCCCTTTATGCATTCACCTCCTGGAATCTTTTTCTTCCTTCCAAACTAGGCTCAATGACACTTTCTTCAGGTGTCCTTTCCTGGTGAACCTAGTTGCTAGTGCCTTCCCCTCCTTGGTAGTATTTGTCTTGCTTGCATATGTCTATAAAGGTGCAGATTTTCTTCCCTATGAGAGTGTAAGCTCCTTGAGAGCAGGGGTTGTTTTGCTTTTGTCTTCATGCCCCCAAAGCTAAGCATATTTCCTTTAACATCGTAGGCACTTGATAAAATGTCTGTCGACCGGTGGCATCTTTTCTCAGAGCCTGGGTAATTCCTCATCTCCATTTCTCAGAGTACTACAAACTCTTTCTTCTTCAAGGGTCTAGCCTCCCCCTCTACTGGAATATCGTTCTAGCCATTGCACAGCTACAAAAGTTTTCTGGCCTCTTCTCTCCTCTGTGTCACTTTCTCCTATCCTTCAGCCTTCTGGCAAAGGCTCCACTTCCCCTCTGAGGCTTCAGAACATTTTTCCTCTTTATTTTCTCTTTGAAGCACTTGCATGTTTTCAAGGGGCACTTCATTCTCTTTGAAAATCTGAAGAGCATTAAGTCATTCCCCCAGTCCTCTAACCTTCTACTTTAATGGAGTTCCTAATCTGCATTTTTTTGCAAGTGTATATATTACTTTTCAGAGGCAGAAATATAAAGAGCCCCTCTTCAAGTTATTAGAAGACTCCCAATTGTTCTCCTTACTTGCTGGAGTTAACTCTTTACTTATGCTTTCTCTGCTCATGGCTCTTGTAAACAGCTTCCATTTTCTATCCCCATTGAGCCCTGGAGAATATGGACAGGTTAGCTCCCTTCATGTATTCTAAGAGCTCACATGTACAAAAAGATCAGAGCGTAATAGCATCGCTTTATAGAAGGTGCCTTACAGAAAATGAATCCAATCTTCTCAGTTCACTAGTGAGGAAACTAAGGTCCAGACAGGTTTAGTGACTTGCCAAAAGTCATACTACTAGTAACTGTTTGAGACAATATCTGAATCTGGGTTTTTCTGATTCCAAGGACAGTCCTCTCGCTACTACACTAAACTACCTGGGGCTGGATTAAGCTTATTTTTTTAGACCCCATAAGGAAGAAGTAAAAAAAAAAACTTGATGAGAATTGCAGAGAGAAAGACTATAATGCAATATCAAAGTGGAAAACAAAACTTGCCAGCCTGCTTCCTCACTGAATTCTCCATCACTGCAGGATTTAAAAGGGAGCAAACAGATTACTGTTTGTGGATGTCTAGCTATGAAGGCAAACTGCAGGACTTTGGGGTTAGACAGTCCATAAGCACCTACTATGCTAAGTGTTAGGGATACAGAAAGAGGAAAAAGAAAGCTCCTGACCTCAAGGAGCTCACAGTCTAAAGGGAGACAATAAATAAACCGAAACGTACAAAGAAGTTATATGCAAGATAAACAGGTAATAATTAAGAGGGGAAGGGACTAGAATTAAGAGTGGTTGGGAAAGGCTTCCTGGGAGGATATGAAGAAAGCCAGAGGAGCCAGGGTCTAGAGAGGACGAGAGGTAGCCTTCCAGGCATACGAGGAAGGCAGAGACAATGCCTGGAGCTCAAAGATAAATTGTCTTTTTCGAGGAACACCAAGGGTCATTGAATCAACAAGAATGTCAGAGGAGGGTGTAAGTGCAAGAAGACTGGGAAGCTGTGTGTGTGTGTGTGTGTGTGTGTGTGTGTGTGTGTGTGTGTGTGTGTGGTGGGGGAGGATGTTTATGAAGGGCTGCAAATGCCATCTGGGGATTCAGGGATCCAGGAATTAGGTATGCAGTGATATATTTGAACCTGTGCTTTAGGAAAATCACTTTGATGACTGAATGGAGGATGGACGGGAGAGGAGGAAGACTTGAGGCAGTCAGAGCTGCCAGTGGCTACTTCAGTAGTTCATGGCTGAGATGTGAGGGCCGGGACCAGGGCAGTTATGGACTGAGTGTCCAGGTGCGGATTACATGAGACACTTTTTAGGTCAGAGGCAGCCTGGTTTAGGGGAGAACACAGAGCACTGAGTCAGAGGGCCTTGGTTTGAATCCAGGCCCTTAAGTGACCTACTCGAGGGTCTCTCAATCCGAGTCTCAATTTTCTCTTCTATAAAGTGAGTGACTTCGGTCAGAGGATCTCAAAGTTGCTTCACTCTTTAGATCTTAAGAGCCTTTGATTTGATGCCCCTTGTAATGCCAAGACTCTGGGGATCTGCCGAGACTTTGGAATCTGGTATTTTCATCTAGAAATTAGAAGGCTTGTTCATTCCCGATGAATCACGTCTGGCCAAAGCACTGCGAGACAGAGAAGGAAGGAAGGACAGGGCCGGGCTACCATGAATATCAATGGTCTAGGATGGGGGCATGCCTGGGAGTGTGCAGTGGCTAGCAGGGAGCATGTATGGAGAGGAAGAAAGGGCTGGGACAGGGATGGAATGATAATAGGTCACAGAGGGAACTCCAAGAGCTGCTCCATTTTCCTAATCAAGGAAAACAACCGTCCATACTGGGAAGACCAAAACAAAGATGGTCACTGAGAAAAGTCATGTGCAGGCAGGAGGAGACCTTTAACAGTGCTCCCACTTGGCCTAAATGAGCTCAAATCATCAGGATATGACCAACGACAACTGGGAAATTTCTGTCCAATATATTTAATATTATTTTTAAGCTTCATTGTGAGTAAACTTGAATTAACATAATTATGCTCCAGGTTTCCAAAGGAAACTCATAACCCAATTCTTGGGCTGCTATGACTGATTTTTAAGACAATTTTGGAGCATTGGGACTTTTGTGATCTTCCTCTGCCCCATCCATTCCCTTTCAGAACAACAAGCTATAACAGATCTGCCTGAAGTATCAGAGCCCCACTTCTGCCACTTTCCCTTTAAGGGAAAGAAGTCTTAAAATAAGCCGAGGCTTCCAAGAGACACATGTAAGAGAAAGTGTGTGGGAAGGGAAGCCTGTGGTATTGGAGATCAAACAAGAGAATGCATTGGAAAGCTCTTTAAAACATTTAAAGCATAGAAATAAGGAGTTATTGATAATTTTATCAATAATATTAATATCAGCTTATTCCCCTTTTTATAAGGGAAGAAGAATAGAACAAGTATATATTAAGGGCCTACTGTGTGTAGGGCATACAGGTGGCTCAGGGGATAGAATGCTGGGGCTGGAGTCAGGAAGACCTGAGTTTGAATGCACTCAGACACTTCCTGGCTGTGCAACTCTGGGCAAGTAGTCACTTAACCCCTATTTGCCTTAGGTCCTTATCTGTAAAATAGGGACAACACAGAGAAAGAAACAGCAAACCAATCCAGTATGTTCGTTTAGAAAACCCCCCAGACTTTGTCACGTAGAGTCAGCGATGACTGACAACGACAGGGTCTGGTACAGCACTAAGCTCTTTATAAATGTCACCTCGTAGCCTCACAGCGGCCTGTGGAGAGAGGGGCCACTATGACCCATTTCACAGATGAATGGAATGATGCCGACAGAGATGGAGTAACAAGGCCTGGGGCTGTCCCCCTGACCCCAGGCACTCTGACCCCCTGGAGGCCTCCACTCTGACGTCAAAGTCCCTCTCCTTCCATTATCCTTCCAATGGAAGGTTCTTGGGCTGTCACCCAGATGGGCAAAGTAACTGGTTTTGTAAATCAGAGAGTGTGTGCTGGGCCTCATGGCTCCTCATCCAGGGGATCACTGAAAAGGTCACTGTTAGCAGAGAGGCCAATGGGGATGCTGCACATGCCATGCCCTCCTCCCACATGACTTGGTGATGGCAAACTGAAAGATCGGATGGTCTGCTTCTTCCTCTTTGCCCCTTTCCTCAGCATCTTTGGCTGCACGTTGATGGTGTGATGGTGTCTGGTGAGACCCTGCTCTGTCAGGGGAAGGCACCACGGAGACATCCCCCTCTGAGGCCAAGCTCCCCTTCTCCCCACTGAAGCAATGAGCCCTCCCTCACCTTCTCATTCATTCTTTTGCATCCTAGGTGCAGGGGGTGGGGGCTTCAATAATGAGAGAACAAGCCACAGGAATCTAGGACTTGAGGTTAAGATTTTATAAAGCCAACATCAATGCCTGGAGGAAGATAGAGAGTGCTTAAGCAATGACCTTTAGAACTGGTGCCTCGGGGAAAGATGCACTTGGCAGTCTCGTAGCATCTGGACTGAACTTATTAGGGTCAGCAAAATGTAGGAACTGAGGGGAGTATGCCCTGGAGGTGTGGTGAAAGACAGGCATACATTTGTTCTTGCTTTACCTGTGGAGTGAATATCTCTGTGAAAGCTGATCAGCGATGAACATTTATGAAGGACCTACTATGTGACAAGCACCTGTAGCAGCAAGCACCCCAAGCATCCTCAGGGTTTGCAGCTACCACAGGTTCTTGGATCTGCTTTGCTAAAGGAAAGCAACTCAAAATGGGTTAACAAGCTTACTTTAATCAGTCAGACATATATCATTTACCTTATTCAGGAGAAAAGGTCAGCATCCTGAATCTCAAAGTATACAGGCATAATTATCAAGACAGAAACATCAAGTAGACAGATTTCCAAACTGTCCAACCATTACATCCATACCCAGTCAACATCTGGGTTTCCACATTCTGGGTTTTTCAAAGCCGGGGGACTCTCAAGAACAGCTTCCCAGAATTCAGATCAAATCACAGAACACTTCTCAAAGTGAGTCCCCAAAACAAAGCTACACATCAGGGCTTATATAGCCTTCTCCTGGCTCAGAGAATGTAACAACCTTATTGACCCACTGGCCAATCAAAAAGTATCTACTGAAAAACAAGCCTCCCTCCCCAGGCTTCTGGTGCACTTTAGCCTAGGGGCAGGGAAGATCTTTAAAATTTACATTCGCATTACAGCACCACACTAAGCACTAGGAATACAAAAAGAGGAAAGAGAAAAGCCCTTGCCCTCAAGAGACTCCCAGCTGGGGAGTTAGCTTCCCCCTGGTCAACGTGGGAGGGCCTGAGCTGATGGGAGTGGAGAGAAGTAAGAAGACGAAGCCCCTCAAGGGGCTATGGACCCTGAGAGGCAACATGGAGGCCTAAGACAGTGGAATCAGAGCGGGCTCATCACCCTCCTAGAGCCATCTGGACTAAGGCAGTCTGGGCTGGCTGCTAGCTGCTCCCTCCCAATGAGGGAGAGGTTACGTGTCTCCTCAATGACAAGCACTAAATACATATTTTTCTCTAAATGAGTTGGTTAAATGGCACAGTGGATACAGCAAAGGACTTGGAATCAGGAAGACCTGAGTTCAAGGCGTCTGTGTGGCTCTGCTCCCCTCCATCAGCTTCAGTGTCTTAAGTGGCAAAGCAAATGCCAGGTTCCCTGAGAGATTCGAGGGCATCTCTTCTCTCTTCAGCCCACCCCTGCCACTTTAGGAGGAAGTACACCAAACTCACAGGGATGTGTCCTTAGGGATTAAATGAGATGGACTGTGTTCAGCTCAGTAGGAATCCAGCTCTTATCCATGGGCAATGCCTGGCCAAATTTTTGACAATGACTGTAAGCTCCTGAGGTCAGGGGCAGCCTTTGGCTTTTCTTTGTGTGTCTAGAGTTAGTAGTCCATAGCAGGAACAAATAAGTACTTATTGACTGACAACTGATGATACATGGGTTTGGCAAGTTACAGTGTGCTTCAGATCCTTTGAAAATTCTGGAATAGGGGTGGCTAGGTGGCGCGGTGAATGGAGCACCGGCTCTGGAGTCAGGAGGACCTGAGTTCAAATCTGACCTCAGACACTTAAGACAAAACCTAGCCATGTGACCTTGGGCAAGTTACTTATCCCCAATTGCCCTCCACAAAGCAAAAAAAAAAAGAAAAAGAAAATTCTGGAATGGATTGTTAGACAAATGAGTTCTGAACACTCCAAGAACTGCCCAACCCTAGGAGCTCGAACGGGCTCGGTGGAAATCAGTCAAACAAGACTGCTTTTATTTTCTTTTCTGACAGAGTTTACTATAGTGGCATACGAGGAAAATGCCATGAACAGAGTATAGTAAAACACTTGACAATGTCTCCTAGTGTTCTTATTGGACAGGATCGAGAGATAGGGACTGGAGGAGAGTGCAGTTAGTTGTGTTTGGGGCTGCCTGCCCAACTTAATGCCAAGCGTGGTGATTAGTGGACTGATGTCACTCAGTATAGACATCTCTTCTGGATTACCCAAAAGGCCCTGCCCATGACCATGGTCTGTTGTACATCTTCCATTTGGGGATATCAGTGAAGACATCAGAAGAATGCTTAGCAGATCTGGGTGGAATGTGCAGCTAAGGGACAGTTGATAAGTTTAATGCCAGAAGAAAAAAAAAAGAGATGCAAAAATATTTCAAGAGTCTGTGTTAGGGTCAAACTTACACAATTTGCTCAAGATAAACACAAAACTTGCTAAGGAAGAGAGATAATTGAATTCAAAAAGACTGTCATGTAAAAGTATGGAATTGTGTGGAAGGAGTCAGAAGGAAGTGCATGCAAAAATGAGTCAGGGTGAGCGGGATCAGGAACACCGCAAAAAGCAATGCAATCTCACTGGCAGAGGAAGGGAGGCGAGCGCTCCATCGCACTAAAGCATGGGCAGCTGGCATCTGAAGTACTGAGTTCAGATCTGGCCATCACGTTGAGAAGGACAATGGGCATGCTGAAAGGGGACTACAGGCAGATGATGAGGAGACGAAGGGGTCTCGAAATGATGCCTTTGGAAGACTGAGTTAAGACACTGAAATATCAGCCTAGAGAAGAGAAAACCATAGGAAACATGATCCCTATTGCCTCCCCTCTGACTCAGGGCCATGGAGAAGTTTATTCTGCCTAAACCCACTGTAAGGAATTAGGAACAGTAGGTGGGAAGTACAGTGAGATATATTTGGCTGTAACATAAGAAGAAATTCCTTACAATCAGAGCAGCCTGAAATGAATAATCTTGGCAATGAAAAAACTATGAAGCCAAGCAATGAAAAGAGGTAAATCTCAATGTTTTTACCTCTGCTTAAAAAGTAGATATTCTTCATTCAATCACAGCACTCAACGTCCAGCCTCTGAGCAAACTGGAAGGTCCAAGGGCCTCTGCTAACTGTCCAGACCTAGTATCCTTTTAGGAGTCAGCTGCCCATTTTTCTGCCATAAATCTCTGCCTACTTGTATACATATGTGTGTGCACTCACACTTACACACCTGCATACACAAGCACACACAGGCATACACTATCTTCCCTTCATCTGTCCTGATGAATACTTTAATATCTGTACCACACAAAATGGCATGTAATTGAAAGTTGACCATGTATTGTTCTATAATTATTTCAAATGTGGACATCTTATCTCCTCAATCGATTAGAAGCTGCCTGTACGCAAGGGTCAAATTTTAAATATCAGTGTCTAAAAGTGTGAGACACACAGCAGGCCCTCAATATACAGTGTTGAACTGTGTTATGTGGGTCAGTGTGTCCAGTTTTGCAGACAAAAGCTTACTGGGAAATGCAGATGTCACCCAAGCATCAGTCACATTGAAAAGCCACAATGAACCTTCAATGGGAAGGCACAGTAGCCAACAATATGTTCATAAAGCAGAGCCAAACCACTAATCCTAAAGCGCTTTTTACTTTAATATAAGGACACCACACTGCACTAGGAGATACTATGGCAAACGGCCGGCACGGAGCGTGTCCGACGAGATGACGGAGTGCTAAGGGAGGCACTAAAAGCCCACGGGCCAGCCTCACACAGATGAAGGCAAACTGCGGGTTTCTGGGCAATAAGAACATCAGATTGACCAACGCCGCTGGGGAGGATCAGTTTGAGTAGCTTGAGAAGAGACTTGGCTTGGCCCCTGTGGCTGCAGCTGCAAAACAAAGGATGGAGGTGTCAGGTTTGGGACGGTCCAGTCACTCCCAGAGCTCAAGCTATGCTTTAAGCTACTCAGAAGAACAGCGACATCACTACCATCTGACTGTCTAATCGGAAGGGTACAAAGGCCAGTTCCTGGGAGAGTGAGCACACGCTCACTATCATGAAAATGCATCTGCCCACAGCTTCCAGAAGGCTGGCTGATATTACAGCAGAGCTGCTCCTCTAAAAATGAATGCTTACTTTGAAATCATCGATCACTCCACACAGAGCAGATGTACCAAGTGATCGCAAGTTGCAACAGGAGCACAGACAGGCCGCCTTGAGAAGGGATGCATGGAAAGCGGGGCGGCCCGGCAGCCACCGTCTGGAGTATTTTACCTTCCAGCCGGAGAAGCAGAACAGATCTCAAAGTAACAGACGTCTCATGGGAGCCAAGGTCACTAAAGAAGGTTCATGTCTAGTCCGGGACACCTAAGAGCTTGCGTCCTTGGCCAGATTAAATTCTGACAGCGAAGGAATCCGTTTTCTCATTGGTAAAATGAGAGGGTTTTAACTAAACGTTTATCATCAAGATTCCCATGAATGTGAAACTAGAGAAAATATGACGGATGGGCCTTGGTGAGAAGTGGCTGCGGAAGGCTGGGACAGGCCAGAAGCATCTCTCTCAATCCTGTTTGCTACAACGGATACAGGAGAAGGTCTGAAATGAGCACCTTCCTTTGCAGACCAAAGGGCTGAAGGCACAGCCAGGCAGCAGCAGCTGGGGTGAATCTCATTGCCAAAATCCCTAGATATGTGCTGGCTGTGGCTTTAATCTCTCAAGCCTTCAGATGCTTCATCTCTAAAATGGGAATCTAAACCCCTGCCTCCCAAAGCTGTGGGGAGGTTAAGGTGGAATAAGGAATTGAAAGGCCCTTAGCAAACCCTAAAGGGCTGTGAAAACAGCAGCTTTATTGTTCAGGCTGGAAGGGCCTTGTGCTTCTCACTCACAAGTTAGCAACAGACACATGAATGGTCCTAAGAGGTCTGAAGTACAGGAGTGTTTATGAGAATTGGGGGAACAAGGGGAAAACGGAACAGGGCCATTTGGCCACATGTCTATTGGAAAGGACATTCACCATTTAAAGTCCTGACCAAGGGGGCGGCTAGGTGACTCAGTGAACAGAGCACGGGCCCTGGAGTCAGGAGGACCTGAGTTCGAATCCGACCTCAGACACTTGACACAATTACTAGCCTTGTGACTTTGGGCAAGTCACTTAATCCCAATTGCCCTCCAAAAAAGCAATAAATAAATAAAAAAATAAAGTCCAGGTAAAGAAATATCAGATGAGAGGCCTCCAGCAGTGAGGTGGATAAATAAAGGCTTGTGGAATGAGACTGCACCTAAGTAGGGCCAGTCTTGCTGGTGTCATCATCATGTAAGAATGCAGCGAGGATTAGAAAAATGGTTCAGAATTAATGCACCATGTGATCCCACTAATTTTATCAATGTTTCTTTCCATGTCACTAGAATCAGAGGTCATATATTAAATATTATTTTTTGTGATTCGGAATTTGCAGACATTTGTTATTTCCCAGGGCTGTCTCAGGAGTTGGCCCAATAGTCTCACAGCAGAATCTCAGCCCAGATTTCCCAGTGCAAAGCCCCCAAATGCAGACTCCCCACAGTCACCTTGCTTTCAGGCAGATTGGCCTTTTCTTCCTCAGTCTCTCTGTCTGGCTTGTCCTCCTCCTTTGCTGTGTAATTTTCATCACTTTCTTTCGGTACCTTAATGACTTTTTTTACAGGAATAACAACAGGTCTCATTTGTAACCATTTAAAGTAAGGTTGTGTCCTACAAAGGGGAAAAATGAATTTTCAATTAATTTTATGAAAAAGAAAAAAATATTCCAAATTTCTTATAGCATTTTATGATGTTATTTATCTCACGCTAAGTTGTCAGGTTACCTCATCTGACCCTCGTAACAATGCTCCAAAATGTGCTATTATTCATCCCCATTGTATAAATGAGGAAACTGAGGCTCAGAAAGGTCAGTCATTGGCTCAGGGTTACAGGGCTGGCATCTGAGGAGGAAGGACCTGAAGCCTTCAGCACATTCAGTCTAACACAGCGCTGCCCCACTAGTCTTTCCTCTAGGCCTCCTTTTAAGAAAAAAAAAAACATATATACGCACATTTCTGATTGCTGTCAGACCTTTTCCCATTCATCTGTGAACTGCTTGAGAGCAGGTTTCATGACATAAGTGTTTGAGTTCCCAGTGTCCGTCTCCATTTCATTCAGATGCTGGATCCTGAACAAATGTTTGTGAATTGTTGTTTTTGCCAATCAGTTCATAAATATTTTCCTAAGCACATATTATGTTCCAGGCACTGTGCTAAACACCAGGGATACAAAAAGAGGCCAAAGACAGTTGCTCATCTCAAGGAGCTCAGAATCTAATGGGAAAGACACCCACCAACCAAATACTGCAAAGCAAGCTGTACACAGGAGAGGTAGGCAGTAATTAATATAGAGGTGGCCCTGGAATGCAAAGGGATTGGGAAAGATTTCTTATTGAAGATGGGATTCTAGTTGGGACTCTGGAAGCCCATAGGGGCAGCTAGCTGGCACCATGGATAGAGTTCCTGGTTTGGAGTCAGGAACACCTGAGTTCAACCTGACCTCCAACACTTACTAGTTGTGTGGCCCTGGGCAAGTCACTTCACGCTGTTTGCCTCAGTCTCCTCCATTTATAAAATAAGCTAGAGAAGGTAATGGCAAACCCCTCCAGTATCTCTGTCAAGAAAACCCTAAATGGGGTCAAGAGGAGTTGGGCATGACTCAAAAATGACTGGAAAACAACAAAGTGATCCACTAGGGAGAGAGGAGGTGGGAGAGTTATTCAGGCTTGTCTGTATACTCTGAAGTTCAGGGGGCTGACTTTTTCCCCTGAACAAGGTAAATGATATGCTTGATTGATTAAAGCAAGACTATTAACCCATTGTGAGTTGCTTTCCTTTAGAGAAGCAGATCTAAGAGCCTGTGTTGGCCCCTACCCTGTGGAGCTGGGGGTCAGCAAGAGAAAATGTCCAGAACTGAGAGATGGAGGCTCTTGTCCCTAGAAGACAAGGAGGCCACAGTATCATCGCTGGACCAAAGAGCACATCTCAGAATAAAGAGGCTAAGTTATGGAGGGCTTTGAAAGACAAGCTGAGAATTTTGTATCTGATCCTGGAGGCACTAGGGAGCCACTGGCAGGCAATGAGTGTTGGAGGGGGTCTGGGTTGAGATGATCACAACTATACTTTAGTAAAATCCCTCTGGTGGCTCAAGGGAGGGCAGATTGGAGTGGGGAGACTTGAGGGAGGCACACACCCAGCAAGCTGTTGCAACAGTCTGAGCATGAGATGCTGAGGGCCTGCACCAGAATGACAGCAGTGTCATCTGAGAGAAAGGGTTATGTTTGTGTTATAGGAATGTACATTTTTAAGATCTTCCCTGCCCCAGGCTTAAGTGCACCTGGAGCCTGTGTGGGGAGGCTTGTTTCTCAGGAGATACTTTGTGATTGGGCAGTGGGTCAAGAGGGTTGTCACATTCTCTGACCCAGGAGAAGGCTATTATAAGCTCTGATGTGAGGCGTTGTTTTGGGGCTCATTTGGAGAAGTGTTGTGTGACTTGACCAGACGAGACTCTGGGCAGCCATTGAGAGCCCCCTGGCTTTGAAAAACCGAGATGTTGATGCTTCCCTCTCTGGTAACTGTGATTTGGTATGGATGTAATGGTTGGACAGTTAGAGGCCTATCTGCTTGATTTGTTTCTGTATGTATACTCTGAAGTTCAGGGGACTGACTTTTTCCCCTGCACAAGGTAAATGATATGTTTGATTGATTAAAGCAAGACTATTAACCCATTTTGAGTTGCTTTCCTTTAGAGAAGCAGATCTAAGAGCCTGTGTTGGCCCCTACCCTGGGGTGCTGGGGTGTTTGCTGCTACAATTTGAGAGACTGGGGTGGGGCATTATATTCATGGAAATTTTGTCAGAGGATCGTTACATGAAACTATTTTATGAAAATGTATTGGATAGCAACTGTTAGAGTATGGGTTTTTTTTTAAATATTTTTTCCAATTTCACGTAAAAACTAATTTTAATCCTTTTTATTTTTTTTTTTAATTTTGAGCTTCACATTCTCTCCATCCTTCCCTAGAGTCCTCCATGAAAAAGTGAGCAATTTGCTACAGGTTCTGCATGCACAGTCATGTGAAACATGTTCCCATTCATGTTGCAAAAGAAAATAGACCAAAAAAAAAAAACACGCAAAAAATTAAAAAATGGGAAACATAGTTTGATGTGAATTCTGACTCCATCAGTTATTTCTCCGGAAGTAGACAGTGCTTCTCATCTTTGAGTTCTTTGGAGGGGTCTTGAATATCAGTGAGAAAAGATAGTATTCACAGCTGGTCAATGTGTGATGTTGTGTCACCATGACAATGCCCCCCCCCCTTCTATGCACTTCAATCTGCATCAGTTCATGGAAGTCTTTCCAGATTTTTCTTTGTTTCTTTTCTTGATCAAATTCTTCATTTCATTTTATTTTCCCAAGTAATAGTATTTTATTTTTTTCAATTACATGTAAAGATAGTTTTCAACATTCATTTTTATAAGAATTTGAGCTCCAAATTTTTTCTCCCTCTCTCCCTTCCCCCCTACCAAAACAGCAAGCAATTTGACACAGGCAATACATGTACAATCATATTAAACATATTTCAACATTAGCCATGTTGTGAAAGAAGAGACAGAACAAAAGGGAAAATAATGAGAAAGAATAAACAAAAAGGGTGAAAATAGTATGCTTAGGATGACACCTAGGTCCTGAGTCTGAAGCATGGGAAGATGTATTTTTGACAGTAATATAGAAGTTTAGAAGAAAAGATATTAAGTTCTGTTTTGGACATGCTTGAATTTAAGATGGCATCCAATTGGAGATGTCTGAAAAGCAGTTAGAGATGAAAGGCTGGAGATTAGCAAAGAAGCTAGCAAAGGACAGATAGATGTGAGAAACATTAGCATAAAAATGGTAACAGAATCCATGGGAGCTGAGGAGACCCCCAAGTGAAGTAATACAGAGGGAGAAGAGAATAAAGCCCAGGACAGAACTGCAATGGCCAACTGTGGTCAGTGGGAATAGAAGAGCTGGGTTTAACCTCTATAACAGGTGAGAAAAACAAGCAAATGATGAGTGTCTGCTGTGGAGACTGTAATTGGGAGGAGCAGAGGAAGACCACAGAGCGAATCCATCAGTCTGAGGCTCTGAATAGACAATGATCTGATACAAGCACTGAACAGGAGAAAAGTAGCATGGATGGCACTTGGGAAACTTTGCAATGCTTTTAGTGACTGAATCCAGTGCTGAGGATACAAATAGCAAATGAAACTATCCCTGTTTTTAAGAAGTTTACACACTAACAAGGGAGACCATGTGCATATCTGTCTATAGAAAACATACAAGACAGTTTGGCAAAGGAGTCAATGAGAAGCAGTGGAAACAGGAAAGAGTGCATGTCAAAAATGGCTCTTGACCAGAGTGTTAAAGAAACCAAAGAGTTTCTAAGTGGCCCAGACAAGATGGCCATGCTTGAGCACGACATGTGCAAAGAAAGCTGATGGAGGGTCCTGTCTGAGAGGCATGGGCTCAAATAACTCTCCCCCCATTCTTTGTCTCGCTTCCCCACACACACACTTTTCAGACACCTTTCTGGGATCTTGATAAATGTCATGTTTGTACTCCTTTTTCAATGGGTGAAAGAACTCTTAGCTATGGTTGGGCTTGAGAAGGAAAGAATTGCTTCAAGCCTGAGATTAGGCATGGGTGGGAATAAAAGAATACCCCAAGCTATGAACAGGATCAGGATGGGGTGGGAGTAAGTGAAAAGATTCTGTAGTTCATTCAAGTTCTCTGCAGAGAGGACATAAGGAGTGCCAGCTACACAGCCTCTAATCTTAAAAAGGGAGGAAAGGAGTGTTTTCTAGGGCTTAGGTCAGTCTGGCAGTGAGGAGTATCAATAAATTTATGCAGAAGTAGGGCAGTATGGATTCCCCTAAGTCTCAAACCAAACTAGGGTCAGGGGATGCAAAGGCCTCTTGCACAGTTGCGTGGGGCAGTTTCCTATGGCTTTGATTCAAGAAAATCATGGAATCTTCTCATCTCTGGTCAGAAGAAAGTAAGAATGAAGCAGTTTGAAGCTGGAAATGGGTTTGGAAGTCCAGAAATTTTGATTAAGGACAGGGGAAGAAGTTCTTGAATGTAAATATGTTTCCAAAAGACACAGGTAAGAAGCAAATGCATCTCAAGTTGGGTCATCCACCACTTCCCGTATCTCTCACTGTTCAAGTCTTTTGAAGAGAAGACAGATGATGAGGGTAACCCAGTTTTGTTATTTGGCAAGGCAGGAACACAAATAGGGTAAAACAATGTAAAGGGAAATTCATTTTAATGACAATTAGTTGCAGGTGTAGGAAAATAGGACTCGGCAAAGGTAAGGTTGTTGAACTTAGGAAAGCATGGAGTGACTGGACTTCATAATATGGAGAATGAATAGATTTAGAAAACATGAGGTAAAGGGAGTGACCATAGAAGAGGAAGCTGTGGCCAGAGTGAGAAGCTTCAGAATTCTGACCCATGAAAAGCCAATACTGAGAGAAAAGATGACAATATTGACCAGAGTGATAGAGCACAGGTTCAGATCAGGGAAGCTGAGGAGGCTGATATGTAGGAGGCCATGGCATTGAAGGACACAGTGGCATGTATACTGTTGTCCCCATGTCAAATTACAAGGAATGGGGTGAAAAAGAAGACTATGAGTCTTCAGGAAGAAGAGAGAATGACCCAGTGGCCAATAAGTTACATGGAAGAGGATGTAAGCAGATGCAGATATAGACAAGGTGAAGCTGTTTAGTGACAGCAGCAGAGGGAAGTCCTGAAAGTGGTCTTGAGGAGCAAGGACTATGCCCACTCCTTCTCCTCGTCCAATATGTTGGGAAGCATGGCAGCACAGAGATCGGCCCTATTTTCTTTAAATTGTGCAAGGAAGGTGGTAAGGGTATTGGTAGTAACAAAATGGAGAACTACCAATGAATCTGACAGATATCCTGAAAGACATTATAATAGGAATTCAGGCCTGACGTGCAATAAATGGTCAGAGGAGAGAAAAGAATCAAAGACAAGTCCAACATCTCTATACTTGGAGGAAGCCGTGGTCTCATCACAAAAACAGGAAAGCTTGAAAGGGGGCAGAGTTTCCCCAGAAAGGAGATGAGTCTGCTTTTTAACAGACAGAATCTAATTTGAGGGAATATAAAATACTCGGTGATAAGCTGAGCTACTAAAGGGTCAGAACTAGAAGTATGGGCTTAGGACTGCTAGAACACTAAACTTAAGAATTTAGAAGGACCTTCACCGCAATTCAACAGCCATTGATTATACACCTGATCCGTATAATTGACTCCAATAAGGAATGAAATGAAAAGATGCAAAGCAGTGACCTTTGATCCCATGGGCCATTGAACCCATGACAAGGGAAGAAATAAATACAAGTAAAACAATACATACTAGAGTTTGGTTAAGTGCATAGAAGGGGTCAAAATGGATGAGAGGAAGGTCATAAGACTAGCCTTTATGGAGGGAGGAGACACCTGAGCAGCTTGAGTCAGTTAAGGTCTGTGAACAGTCCTCCCAAGCATGGATATCTCTTGTCATCAGCCCCATCTTCAGACTACTGGAGTCAATAAGCAGTTCAGTTTGTCGTCCTTGTGATTAGCTAGCTCAGCTTTATTCTTAGGCTGTATCTGCCCCACATGGATTTGCAGTGGAATAAATAATGAATATTAAAGCATCTTGATCCCATATAATATCCTTAATAAAAAATTTAAGGTCAAGTGACTATAATGTTAGTGCTTCCTGAGGCATATAAAAAAGTACTTTGGAGACCTACGTGGGGAATGAACCACTAGACGATAACATCAAACTTACAATATGAGTTCTAGTCAAAATAGTCAATAACATATTAGGAGTTATGCTTGACAGAGAGTTTTGGTCATGACAGATACTTTGAAATTATTGGCCTGTTTCTAATTAGAATTAGATATCTTCCTATTATAACTAAGTTGATGGAGAAATCAAATCTGTAGCTATAAAAAGAACAAAGTGGGTATTTGAAGAACCTTTTTAAAAGGTCTGAAGTATTATGTCTTTCAACAATACTGAAATGACATTTCAGCTTCACTTCAACTGAGTTCAATTAGAAAAAAAATACCAAATGCAAGTCAGTCATCATGACAAAAATTTAAAAGGAACATTAAAGCAGTGAGTAGTATTAATGGGATGGGGAAAAAATTTACAAAGAAACTAAACATGTAAAAGAAAAATGAAAGTGTAAATGAGTGTGGGGGTGGGGTATGTGGTTGATGACGTCACATGAAGCAGCATGAAGTCTTAGCTAGAGGGGAAGCCCTGGCAGTTCCTACCATCCCAGCTCTGTGACTGTGGGGAAATCGCTGGACTTCCTAACCCTCCAGGCAACTTTCTAAACCTTCAAGTTATAGACAAGTAAGCAACACAAGGAATTCCAAACAAATGAAATGACAGGCCTGGAAGAAATCAGTCAATAGCTAAAGAATAAACAAAGGAATGAATGAATAAATGGATGAGTGGATGCATATACAGATAAATAAGTAATAAACAGAAGTAATTAATTTAAAAGGAAAGGAAGATTTGTTAATGCTGGAGATTAGGAAAGTAGCTAAATATAAACACTTATCAGCTAATCAATCAACAAGCATTATTAAGCATTTCCTTTGAGCCAGAAACTGTTGCAGGAGCAGGAAATGCCAACAGGAAGACGTGCCAGGCCCAGCCTTGGAGGTTCTCCCTTGGGACTAGCATTTATCTGCTTCAGTCAGGACTTGCATGGCAGGCTCCCCAGCACCCACCATCCCAACCACATTAAGAGACTTTTACTACTGATGCTTTAAATGTGTGAGCAGGGGCAGTAAGTGCCACTTAAACGTAAAAAGGTTCAAGCAGCCCAGATTTATTGTTTAATGCGCATAGAAAATGACCAGAACTTTAAAAGGCTGTTCGTTGTATGAAGAGCCCCATGAATAGTTTGAGGATTAGGGACTCAGCACTGGAATCAAATGGAGACCAAGCCTGCCTTTCTCCTATCACTGACAATAGTCCTGACCCTCCTCCCTCATACCTGGTGTTCCCAAGGCAAAGGAAATGCCACTGAAATGTTCCGAACCATTCTACTAGAACGTTGTTAGGTCAATTCCGTGGACCCAAGCTGCTGGAAGACAGTTGAGTGAGGGGTCCGAGGCTCGCCTGCTCCTCGCAGCACCAAGCTGCACTGGATACTTCACTGAGAAAATAAAGGCCAGCTGTGTGACCTCCTTCTTGTCTCTTGTACACCCCAAAACCCCATGCACTTACCACCCCCCATTCTCTATTCTTTTGTTCCAGTCTCTAATTCCTCTATTTGAGTACACTGTCCATTCAGGATAGTGACCATTTCCCAGACAAATTTGGGTGTGTGTGTGTGTGTGTGTGTGTGTGTGTGTGTGTGTGTGTGTGTTGGGGGGGAGGGTGCTTTGCTATTGACTGACTCTCCTTTCCCATCTGGCTCTCACTCCTCAATCCTGTGTCGTCTGGCTGCAGTCTCCAAGTACACCAACAGTCTCTTTCCTTCTAAATGCAGTGACCTTTCTCCATTCTCCTTCCTGCTTGTTCTTGGCAGATTTCTTTCTGGAAACCCTCTCTCCCTACATTTTCAAGACAGAGCTTTGCCTTAGTTCTCTCCTTTGTCACACTCCTTTTCTGTGTCATGTCCTGTTCCTGGGTCTCTCACGAGATTTTGTCCATTTCCAAACACTCTTGTCATGACATCCCCAGTTCTCATCTGGCCGGCCGCCACCTCCAGTCCCACATCCCCAGTTCCATCTAGATGCTCACTGTCACCTCCACCTCAGTGTGACTGACACAGAACTCATGACTTTTCAAAGCTAGACTTACTCCTCTTTCAAACATCCCCTTTTCTGCTGAAGGACCCGCACGATTCTGACCCCAGATTTTCAACAGAGGAGTCCATCTGCACTCTTGAGGTCATTCTTGCCAGTTCTACTCCATAACATTGGTTGACTCCAGTCCCCATTCTCTCTATTCATACCCAAACCACCCTAGTTTCTACCTGCATTATCTTTTGCCCTAAGCCTAAATTCCACTCAGCTGTCAAATGGAACTTCTTAAAGTCCAGGTCTGATGCCTTCAGACCCACACCTAGAGGTCTCAGGGTGCCACTAGTTTACTACAAAGGAGGAAATTCAGTACATTCTAGTGGTTCTATTACTATACTTCCAGAATCAAGTTAAAATTTTGTGTTTGATATTCAAAGCCCTTTTGAACCTGTCCCAATTTGTTTACACCTCCCCCCACAAGCTCCTTCTCAAGACACTCCACTCCCCTAATTCTTGTATTTTCACTGGTTTTCCCCCATTTCTGGAATGTACCCCCCCCCCCGATCTCTACCTCTTGGCTTCCCAGGCTTCCTTCATGCCTTAGCTAAAGTCTCACATTCTCTAATAAGCTTTTTTAAGCCCCCTTAATACTAAGACTTTTCCTCTGTTGATTATCTATTATTTATCCTCTATCTTGTCTCATAAAGTTGTTTGTTTGCATGTTGTTTCCCGATGGAAGTATGAGACATTTGAGGGCAGGACTGGTTTTTTTGCCCTCTCCCCCCTTTTCATCCCTAGGGCTTAGCACAGTATCTGATATAGTAAGTGCTAATCAGTGCTTTTTGACTGATCAAATTACTATGTTACTTCTCTTCTCAAAAAGTTTGGGAATACAACTCATCCCCCAACTGATAAATAGTCAAGAGTTATGAACAGGCTGTTTTAAGACAAAGAAATCAAGGCTATCTAGAGTCATATGAAAAAATGCTCTAAATCACTACTGATGAGAGAAAGGCAAATTACCATGACTCTGAGGTACAACCTCACACCTATCAGATCTGCTAATATGACAAAAAAGGAAAAGTATGAATGTTGGGAGAGAGATGGAAAAAAGTCGGGACACTAATGAACTGTTTGGTGGAGTTGTGAACTGATCCAACCATTCTGGGGAGCAATTTGGAACTATGACCAATGGTCTCTAAAAAACTGTGCATACCCTTTGATTCAGCAATACTTCTGCTAGGTCTATACCCTCATTTCATGGAGGCTAAGAATTGCAAATCAAGGAGACAGCCATCAATTAGGGAATGGCTAGACAAGCTATGGTATAAGGTCAAAATGGAATATCACCGTGCCATAAGAAATGAAACAAGATGATTTCAGAAAAACCTGGAAAGACTTACATGAACTAATGCATAGTGAAATGAGCAGAACTAGGAGAACATTGTACACAGTAACAGCAATATTGTTTGATGAAGAATTGTTAATGACTTAGCTATTCTCAGCAATACAATGATCCAAGAAAATCCCAAAGGAGTCATGATGAAGCAAGTTATCCACCTCCAGAGAAAGAACTGATATTCTTTTAATACAGACTGAAGGGGGTGGTTAGGTGGCTCAGTGAGCAAGAGTGCCAGCCCCAGAGTTGGGAGGATCTGGGATCAGCTCTGGCCTCATATTCTTAACATCCACACAAAAAACTGGCCGCGTAACCTTGAGCAAGGTTAACTTACTTAACCCCAATTGCTTTAAAAAAAATATGCAGACTGAAGCAGGTTATTTTTCACTTTTTTTTCTTTCATTCTTTTTCTTTTAAGTCTTCTGATACAAAACGACTAACATGGAAATGTTTTGTGTGATAGCACATATATAACCTATCATTTACCGTCATGGGGTAGGGTAAGGGACAGAGGTAGAATTTGGAAATAAGAATTTTTTTAAAATGTTAAAAACATGTTTTAACATGTAATTGGGGGGAAATAAAAGATATATACATACATTTTTTTTAAAGTTTGGGTGATTCCTTATTGCTTGTACGAAAAATACAAACTCATCTCCTTAAAATTTATGCCAATCAAGTTCCAAAATACCTTTCCAGGCTTGTTAATCATTATTATTCTTCAGGCATCCTATATTTCAGGCAAAATGGCCTTCTGTGATCTCTACATAACATTAAATTTTCCATATCCAGACTTTTTCACAGAAGATCACTAATACCTGGAATATATTCCCAATCCACCTCTATTTCTTAAAATCCCTGTATTCTTTCAATCAATTAATCAGTCAGCTTTTTAAAAATGGCTATGATGTACCAGGTTCTATGCTAGGTGCTAGAAACAAAAAGGAAAGTTCCTCTTCCGTGAAAAAGCTCATGGACTTTTGGGAGAACCAGTAAACACACAAACATATACATATTTGTGTAAGCATTAGAGTAAACAAATATGAGATCAATTTCAGGAGCTGCTAGCAGCTGGAAGGATCAGGAAGTGGCCCTGCAGGAGGTGGCTCTGGAGTGTTAAAGGAATCTGGCAGTGCTAAGATGTGGCGGTGGAGAGGGAGGCCGCTTAAAGCCTGGGCAGCCTTCACAAATGAGGAGATGGGAGATGCGACGTCATATGCTGGGGAAAACTGGAAAGAGTGAGAATAGTGTATAATTGATCTGAATAGACAGGCTAGATTCAGATTGTAAAAGGCTTTCAAAGCCAAAAAAGGATGTTTTTTTTTTTCTTTTAAACTAAGGGCAATAAAGAGCTTTTGGAGCATTTTGGTCAGGGAATGACATCGTTGGTTCCATTTGTCACTTCAGGCAGTAATCATTAAAGTGATTCAGTACTGTTCAATAAGTAGGTGATCAGTGGAAAAGACTGGGCAGGTATGAGAATATAGCTTGATAATGTTTGAAAAGCACAAAGCCCCCAGTTATTAGAAAGGATTCACTATTTGGGGGAGAAAATCTACGAGGAAAATAGGACACTGGTATGGAAGAAATTAGGTTTAGATTAACACCACATTATATAGCAAGGAAACCTTCAAATGCATGCAGGTCTAGAATTAAACAATGACATCATAAACAAATTAGAGGAGCAAAATAGAAAAATCCTTGTTAAGATGTATGGAGGCGAAAGATTTGGAACTGACCAACGATAGAGAGGATCACAACAGACAGGATGAACAATTTTATTTACATAAAACTTAAAAGTTCACACACAAACCAATATAATGTCATTACAAATGGAAGGGAGAAAGGTAAATGGGTGAAATATCTTTACAGTAAGTTTTGTTGATAACGATTGCTTATATAAGATATTAGGAATGGATTCAAATCTATTAAACGAAAACCCCAAATTTACTAAGCCAAGAGAGATTAATAGAAAAAAAATAAAAAATATGAACAGAGTTGTAAAAAGGAAGAAATTGAAGTTATCAATAAAGCATATGAAAAGTATGCTCTAAATGACTAATCATTAGAGAAATTTAAATTAAAGCAACCTCACATCCATCAGGCTGGCAAAGAGGACAAAAGCAGAAAATGACAAACGTTGGCAGGGGAGCATGAAAACAGGAACATTGATGCTCTGTTGTTCAAGCTACAAACTGGTTCAGTCATTCTGGAAAGTCATTTGGAACCATTCCCCAAAGAGTCAGTAAATTGTACATGCCCTTTGTCCTAACAACACTATTAGTAGGTCTATACCCCAAAGATATCAAAGTAAGAAAGAAAGGACCTATGCGTACAAAAATCTTCATAGCAACTCTTTTCATGGTAGCCAAAAATTGGAAACTATGGGGAATGTCCTCTTATTAAGGATCACTAAGTAAATTGTGGTACATGAATATTATGCCATGCCTCAGAAATGACCAGACGGCTACAGAGGAAACTCAGAAGGCTTTCCTGAAGCAATCAGGAGAGCAAAATGAGCAAACTAGGAGAACAATTTATATAAGGATTACCATATTGTATGTAGAGCCAAACATTTTGGAAAGATTTTAGAATGCTGATCAAAGCAAGAATAAACCAAGAGTCCTGAAGACGAGATGAATCACATCCTTCATCTCCTGTCAGAGATGACAGACTTAAAAACTAGAGATGCATTTTGAGGAAAAGATTACATGGACTATGAACGTTCATGATGATGGTTGTAGTGTTTATTTTCTTGTTGTTTTGGTTTGGGGAGACAATGGAAAGAACAGTTTTTAATTTATGTAAAATAAATATATTTTTAAAAATAATTACCTTCCACACCACAAAAAAGAAACAAACAAACAAACCCCCAAA
>NW_027185852.1:650433-687534 GCF_028583685.1 Petaurus breviceps papuanus | reverse complement strand
ACAGTGCTGTTGTTGCAGGGGTCTGGTTCTATGGTTGAACAAATGAATGTACTTTACTTAGATTGGAAACTAATCTACATTTGAGAAGAGGGGCTTTGTGGTGGACTAAATGAAGGTACAGTCTAGGGGTGGAGTAGTATTTAGAACAGGGACTTTGTAATTGATTGAATGATTGGAAGGTCCTGGGGTGGGTAGTACTTGGAGATTGTTTAATCACCCTTAGTAAATGCTGTATTTTGAATGATGTCAAGTTTTGACCTTCTCTGTTCTTGGTTGGTCACTGAATAAAATATCATTCAATCAATTACAATTCATTTGTTCAACCATAGAACACAAAAAGGTCAAAAGTTCCCCACCCCTGGATCACAATTGAATCTACCCCAGAGATACATCAAGTTTAAGCACAGCACTTAATACCCAAATGGAGGTCTTTTCTTCATCTTGACAGGAGGCAAGTTCTCAGCGATCTTAGTTCCTGGGGAGACAAGGTTTAGCAAGGCCACAAGATACATTGCCAGTCCCTTCATTAATTCATCCTCTGTCTGTAGAACAGTCCTAGAACCCCTGAAAACATTAGCAAAACCCTCTCCCAGGATTTCTGTAAACATACAACAAGAAAATCCTTCTTCAGGGCTTCTGAACCAACAGAAAGGTTCCCAGACCCCTGCAACAACAGCACTGTCCTTTACCAGTGGACAGTATTCATTCTGTCTGCAGGACAGTCTCCAGACCCCTGCAACAACAACACTGTCCTTCACCAGTGGACAGTATTCACTCTCTGTCTGCAGGACAGTCTCAGGGCTTCTTAACCAAAAGCCAGGTTCCAGGACTTCTTCAACAACAGGATTGTCCTTCACCAGTGGACAAATCTGGCAAAACAACATCAAAACAGACAGACAAAGTACCAGCAAAACAGCCATGTCTCCTCAGTCCTTGGCAGCTCAGGGGGCAGGTCTCAAAAGTCCAGGGCAATTCAAAGTGGCTCCCAGCAATCCTCTCAGTCTCTCTCTGCCTCCACGAGGTGCTGCTTCCAAAAAGTTCTTCTGCCTCTCTCTTGTGCCTCTCCAAATCTACGTCACCAGCTCCTCCCAGTTCAGGACTCCCTTTTCACATCAACAAGTCCATCCCACAGGTGGGATTAACAAGCTCTGGGTTTTAACACAATCAATTTGAAAACCAAGCCAATACAGGGGGATATATATGTTCCATTACTATCACATTTGTGGGTGAGGATTACTTTTATTTTTGTCTCTTTTATCCCCAACATCTAGCACGTAGCTTGGCACATAAGAAGAGCTTGATAGTTTCATGGTGAATGAATGACTATGAGCTATGGATGAAGGGTGGGAACGAGGCACTCTCTTAGAAGAGGGCCTATATCTTTGTTTCTCAAAACGTGTTATTTTCATGAAGTCAATAAACCTCAGTTGTGGAATATTCTGCTATATCTCTCATCATGCTTCAATATATGTCCTTTATAGGGGAAGAGTTATCAAAAGCAAGAATCCACTAAAACCCTGCCAATCTAACACTGATGCTAAAGCATCTCTCATTAGATTAAGAAATTCATTTTTGACTGGTCGCCAAAGCTGGTCTGAGCTGTGTGTATGCATGTATGTAAGTGTGTATGCATGTATGCATGTATGTGTGTGTTTGCACACATGTGTGTGGATATATCATAAGAGTCATAAAAAGAAACAGTCACACTTATGCTTTCTTAGCACTTTCTCCCTGGCAAGTCCTCTTGAGATATTAATTAGTTAAATATGGCAAGAACAGTGAGAGATATATATGCAGCACGAATCATTTTCAATTTGCAGAGGAAAACAAAGACATTGAAAACTGTACAAATATAGCATCACTTTTCAGGGGTAGTCCTTTGGTAATGAAAGGCTTCACCCTAGGCTCCTAATATTTGGCCTTAGGCGCCTTCCTCTTTTGATTCCTGAGAGTACAAAGAAATCCTCTACTCAAGTTCAACAAATCATTTCCTTATAGAATTTCAGAAATGAAAGGGACCTCAGAGACCATATATTTCAGGGATTCCCAGATTTACTTGACCTACTGTTCCCTTAAAAAACAAAATTACTCAGTGCCTGGAAATCTACATTCTTTAACTGTTTAAGGCTTTTTAAAAAATTTGTGCCATTTCAAAAATATATAATTAAAAAAAAGATGCATCTTAAATTTAATAATTTATTGTAAATTGGTGGGATTTTTCCTGCATTGAAATTCTGGTGATGCGATATTGTGTCATGTAACTCTATAGTGTCATGTTGTATACAAGTCATTACATGCACATGTTCCTGCGGAGGCATGCTGGAATTCGCAACAATGCAGGACAATTAACCTGCCAACACTGGCTTGTTAATACCTGTGGGAGGACTTGACCAACAAATGGGAATAACTGGCATTTTGTGTGTTTATTTGGAAAATAATGCAGTCACTATGACTTTAACTGCTGCACAATAGATGAAACATGCATGCACAGTTTTTCAAGATCTTCTCTCCTTGTTTCCACTTCCCTCTTATTTTTATTTAATGCCCCCTCCAGTTGTATCCAAGGCTATGACTGCCTCCCTGAATTTTTCTAGAACCCTTCGGGGGCAGTATCCCCCACTTTGGGAATGTCTGAGTCCAGTTCAACCCATCCTCTCAAAAGAATCCTTTCTGACCAGTCCTCACCAGCCTTGGCTTAAAAACTTCCAAGGAAGAAGAATTCTTATTTGCTAAATATGTGTCATGAATCAAGGACAATACTAGGCATTCTAGCGGGTAACAGATTTAGAGTGCTGGGAGGAACCTCAGATGATCTCTCACTTCCCAGCTGAGTAAAGAGGCCCAGAGAATCTGACTTGCCCAAGGCTATAGGACTAGTAAAGGGTGTAATCCTAACTGTTGCCTCCAAATACTTTGGGCTTTCCATTACAATCCATATCTGTTAAGAACAAGACAGCCCACAAGCTGAGGCTGCTTGCTATCTCTGAAAGAGCTGGGGTTGTGCAGGAAGGTCTGTAAAAAGAATCACATAAATATCTCTACCATGAGGTATGACATTATAAGCACTCTAAGAAGCACAGATTGTCGAGGAGGTTTAAACATCCAGCCAGTCCAAGGCCTCTGAAACATTTCATTGGATGGGCCTTGATGTTTCAATGAGAGTTCAATGGTTTTCAATACAAGAGGGGAATATGCAAGCAAACACAATTCCAATGTTCCTAGCTCAGAATAGTACTGTATGTTCTCTCTTGGATTCATCATTCCAACTGTGCCCATTACTCTTTTGCTAAAAACAATCACAGGGGGAGGAGGGGTGGGTAGGTGGTGCAGTGAATAGAGGACCAGCCCTGGAGTCAGGAAGACCTGGGTTCAAATGCGGACTCAGACACTTAACACAAAAACTAACCATGCGACCTTGGATAAGTCGCTTAACCCCAATTGCCCTCCGAAAAGCAAAAAGCAAAAATAAATAAATAAAATAATCACTGGGTACAAACACTCTCTCCCCTCCCCAGTAACCAACAAAATACCTCAACATTAGCTCAGATATCTCAAATAAAAATTGTCGGTTGAATTGAAATTATAACAAGAGGCACACCAAGCCTACAATTCTTCTAATTTGCCACACATGTTGATTAATATTTTGGTATAACGGGATGGTGATTTATACAGTGCTTTGTAAACCTTCAAGCAGTATATAAATGTGAACCATTACTACTGGTCATAATTTCTCTCCAGTTAAAAGATTTTCTTTTACAAAAATGATTTCAAAGTTTATTATTTTATAAAATAGATACTATTAGTACAAATATCTCCAGGGCCATGGAATGATAGAAATCAGGGTTTCTTCCATCCTAAAACTATCATAATTTTTTTCTGGAGACATGACTCCTAACAGTGAGAGCAAAAGAGGAGGGGAAAAGCTGTTCAAGAGCTGTATGATTTCAAGACAGAGAAGTTCCAGTCTCATCTATATTGCTTATACTCTAGAATGCACCAACTATGACTTTTTGGTTGTCTTAATAAATATGGAAATCTAATTCTAAGAGTGGTCAGGCTACTTCATGATCATTAGATAAGGCCTTGTATATCTTCAAAGGTTATTGAAATTTTTAGTGATCTCTCCATATTATTCACAGTTTTTCTACCTTAGCCATACCAAGGTCTCTAACCAATACATGAATAAGTGATAAGTCATTCTTTGAGAGTCTCCAAATTCAAACTGTATTTCAGAGTCTGAGTAAATATTAAAAGGCAACTAGATAGATCCTGTCTTTCTCCTACATTTTTCTTACCATTTATCCTTTGCGACAGTATGACTAAGGTAGGAATACTGTGGATTTTATGGGCTAGTCCCTAAAAATATCAAAATATCAGTATTTTGTAACATACTCACACATAGCAGCATCATGCCTATAAATTATGGCTATTTTCTTCAAGAAAGAAGGATGGGGTAGACATGATGAGCACAAAAATCAGAAAATAAAAGAAACATATTGTATTTTAATGTAAATGAATATAATTTGGAATTTTTACAAATGTACAGTTTACACAAAGTCCTTTTAAAGTAACTATCAAGGGGCGGCTAGGTGGCGCAGTGAATTGAGCACTGCCATGGAGTCAGGAGGACCTGAGTTCAAATCCAGCCTCAGACACTTAAGACTAACTAGTCGTGTGACCTTGGGCAAGTCACTTAACTCCAATCGCCCTGACCCCCCCCCTCCAAAAAGCAAAAAAATAAAAAGTAACTATCAAAATAAATGTCCAAATGAATAAAAATCAGAAGATAAAATATACAAGTGAGTCTACTCTGACTTGGGTGTGCTAACCAAGATACTGACGTTGAAAAATGAGAAAGAGATACAAAAAATGATAGACAACACTATTCTGCATCAAACTATCTTTCCAGGAATGCAACTGACCATTTTGTCCTTCCTCAAACCTTCCACAGCTTCTCTGTACCCAACCCTCTCAGAGGAGAACCAGGTTTTCTATTTCAGTGACAAAAGGGGACCATTTGCAAAGGGCTCTCTCTTCTCATCAAACATTACCCAGTTGTCTTCTGCCACCACGTCACGATCACATGAAGAAGGGCCCTTCTCCTTGCCAAGGCAAAGCCCTCCACACACACAAGGGATGCCACTCCATCCTCCCTTCTCCAACAGCTTGCCCCCTCTTTCATCCTACCTCTTACGATTTCTTTCCCCAATTACTTTTTGTCTACTGTCTGCTTCCCTACTGCCTACAAACATGTCCAGGTTTCTCCTGTCCTCCACACCTCTCAGTTGATCTATCCTTTCTTACTCTGTCCTATGTCTCTGCTCCATTTCCTGGCCAACCTCCTTGAGAAGACTGCCTAGAGCAGGTACTTCCAGTTCTTTCCGACTTACTCTTTTCTTAATTCTTTGCAGTTTGGCTGGTAACTTCATCATTTCATCAAAAGTGCTCCCTTCAGTTTGCCAATGATCTCTTAATCATCCACTCCAACAGCCTTTTCTCAATCCTCATTCTTCCTTGCCTTTCTGCACCCTTTGACTGGATCCATCTCCCTTCTCTGTACTTTTATCTTTTGGGTCTCCTACTCTCTAACAGCACCTTCTCTGTCTCTTTGGCTGTATCTTCATCCCACACTCCATGCACTAACTGAGGGGGTCCCCCAAGGCTCTGCCTTGCACCCTCTAATATTTTCCTTAGTGATCTCATCAGTAAGTTTCCACAGCAATCTCCTGGTTTCAACGATCATCTCTATGCAAAGGACTCTGAGACTTACTGCCCAGCCCTGACCTCTCTCTAGACCTCAGTCTCACGTCCCTAAGTGCTGCGCTGTCATGTCATTCCTGTTCAACTGTCTGTGACCCCGGAAACCTTGTCGTTCCTCACTGTAACAACAATCACACCGGCATACTCAGGATGGCGACCAGTGCAGGTTCTTTCATCTGCTTTCCTTTTTTTTTTCTTTTTTAAATTAAATTTTATGTTTATTTGTAGTTTATATCATTCATTTTCACAAGATTTTGAGTTATAAATTTTCTCCCCATTTTTCCCCTACCCACTACCCCAAAACAGCGATCCCACTGAATATCCCATCCCCCAATCTGCTCTATCCCATATCTTCTACCATCCCCCCTCCAACTTTCCAGTAGGGCAGAGTGGATCTCTATGCGCCAGTGTCTGTGTATCTTATTTCCCATTACACGTAAAATAAAATGATCATAATCATAAAAATAATATATATTTTAAACATTTGATTTAAAAACTTTGAATTCCAGATTCTTTCCCTTCCTCCATCGTTACCCACCCTTACTGGGAAGATAAACACTTCAATATAGGTTGTACATGTGTAAGTATGCCAAGCATTTCCATAGTGGATTTTTGTGAAAGACTTACTATATTTCCCTCCATCCTATTCCACCCCCCCCCCACTTGCTCTATTCTCTACTTTGATCCTGTTCCTTTTCAAAAGTGTGTGCTTCCAACTCCTCCCTTCCCCAAGCCTGCCCTCCCTTCCATCATCCCCCCTCTCATCCCCTTCCCCTCTATTCTCCTGTAGGGTGAGATAGCCTATTTAGTGTTTATGTCATTCCCTCCCTAAGCCAAATTCAGTGAGAATAAGGTTGACTCATTCCCTTTTGCCTTCTGTTCTTTCCCTCCATTGCAACAGTTTTCCCTTGCCTCTTATATATGAGATAATTTACCCCATTCTGTCTCTCCCCATCTCCTCTCATTATATTCCTCTCTCACCTCTTAATATCACCTTTTAAGTATCATCCCTTCCTATTCAATTGGTCTTGTGCCCTCTGTCTATGAATAACTGTACACATATATACACACACTCACATATGTATTCATATGCCCATATACCCTCCTATATAAACATATACATATGTATACATATATATATATACACACATACACATGCATATATACATATATATACACACATTTCTATTCCCTTCAACTATTTTCATTCTGAGAAAAGTTTCATAAGTAACAATTATCATTTTTCCATATAGGAATGAAAATAGTTCAAAATTAATGAGTTCCTTATGATTTCTCTTCCCTGTCTACCTTCTCATGTTTCTCTTGCTTTTTGTATCTGAATGTTAAATTTTCTTTTCAACTCTGGCTTTTTCATCACGAATGCTTCAAAGTCCTCTATTCCATTGTATGACCATATTTCCCCTGAAACATGATACTTAGTTTTTCTGGGTAGGTGATTCTTGGTTTTCATCCCAGCTCCTTTGCCCTCCGGAATATCATATTCCAAGCCCTTTGTTCCCTCAGTGTAGAAGCTGCCAGATCCTCTGTTATCCTGATTGTGTTTTCACAATATTCGAATTGTTTCTTCCTAGCTGCTTCTAATATTTTCTCCTTAATCTAGGAACTCCAGAACCTGGCTATAATATTCCCAGGATATTTTGGGGGGATCATCTTTGGGAGATCATTGGTGGATTCTTTCAACCTCTATTTTGCCCTCAGGTTCTAAAATATCAGGGCAATTTTCCTTGAGAATTTCTTGAAGGATGATTTCTAGGTTCTTTTTTTGATCATGGCTTTCAGGTAGTCCAGTCATTTTTAAATTATCTCTCCTGCATCTATTTTCCAGGGCAGTGGGTTTTCACAGTGAGATATCTTGCATTGCCTTCTATTTTTTCATTTGTTTGGATCTGTTTAATAGTATCTTGATTTCTCATAAAGTCACTAGCTTCTGTTTGTTCAAATCTAATTCTGAAGGAAAGATTCTCTTCAGTGAGCTTTTGAGATTCTTTATCCATCTGGCAAATTCAGCTTTTTAAGGCATTCTTCTCCTCATTGGCTTTTTGAGCCTCTTTTGCCATTTGAGTTAGTCTGTTTTTTAAAGTATTATTTTCTTAAGTCAGGTTGTTAACTATCATTTCACAATTTTCTTGCATTGTTCTCATTTCTCTTCCCAATTTTTTGTTTACTTCTCTTATTTGGTTTTCAAAATCCTTCTTAAGCTCCATTATGGCCTGTAACCAGCTCATATTTTCCTTGGAAGCTTTTGGTACAGGAGTTCTGACTTCATTGTCTTCCTCCTGTTCCATTCTTTCATCCTTTTTGTCCCCAAATAGGAGTGTAAAGTCAGATTGCTGTGCTTGTTTTATTTCCTTTGCTTGCTCATGTTGCCACTCAATTACTTGACTTTTGAGCTTTTTGCCACAGTAGAACTCTGCTACCAGAGAGGAGAATTTTGTCCCAAATTGCTGGGGTTTTCTCAGCTGCCAGAGCTGCCCTCTCTGAAGCCTACACACACTCTGGCAAACTGATCACACACCCCAGGACGTCCACCCAAGATAATGATCTAGATCCAACAGGTTAAAGCAAGAGTGATTATCCCTCTGACTGGTTGCTTGGTCCCCCTACAATCTACAGGCCAGGAGCTGAAGCTGCCACACGGTGGCAGCTGCACAGCTGCCATGCCTCAGGTGTTCTCTGTCCAGGGGGCAAAGTCTGGACCCCACTCCCAAACTCCCTGTTCCCAAAGTCCACACTGCACTGACTTCTAACTTTGTCCTTAGCATCTATGGATTGGTAATTCTGGAAACTGCCACAGCTGCTGGTGATCTGAAGTCCCTCCAGCCAGCAGCTGGTTGTGGCTGCTCTGAGGCTAAAACGTTTGGCTCATGCAGGGCTGGGCTGGGCTCCCAGAGCCTGTGCTGGCCCCTTCTTGCCGGCCTGCTGGGCAGTCTTCAGCGGGAGGTTAGCTTGTCTCTGTCACTTTTAGGGTTCTGTTGCTCCAAGGTTTGCTTAGAATAATTTTTTACACAAATTGGAGGAGGTGGAAGCGGAACTCATGTTTCTACTCCTCCATCTTGGCTCTGCTCCCGATATACTTTTCTAAATCAAAGCAACTTTAAAGGTGTTAACAATCTTATATATATATATATATATATATATATATATATATGTATGTATACACACACACATATATACACATATATATTTATTTATTATATTTTTTATTTTTATAAACTATACATATATAAACTTTTATAAATTATTCATTATCATTTACATATAAATTGTTCTTTTGTTATTTTTATATATAAATGATATATAATTTTTATTAATTAAATACATATATTTCCCTTCATTCAGAGGAAAAATTCAGCACCTGCACTTTAGAGAAAATGCAAACAAATTATAAGCAGAGAAAACAGCACTAATCAACAGACAGAACCAGCTGTCTAACCATAGCAATACATACCTAGTCACCAGAGAGGGAAGAGGAACACATGGGTTTTCACAGCTAGGATGTTCCTTACTGGTCCCCAAGAGGCTGGTCTGGCCAAAGCACAGGAACACTGCCTGCTACAAACACCCTTGCCCAGAATGCCTTAATCATCCTTAGTGTCCACCCTCTGAGCTGCCCCATTTGTCTTGTATATCTCCCACACACAGCTGCGGACACACTGCCTCCTCCATCAGACTGCTAGCTCCTTGAGATCAGGCAATTTTTTTTTTTTTGCTTTCATTCATATCCACAAAGCTTAGTACAGTGCCTAGGACACAGGAGGAGCTTAATGAAGGTGAGATCACTCACTGCAGCACTGAACTATCTTACAGGCTCTCAACCAATAAGACATCCTTCACCCTTGCAAATGTCAAAACCATGCAAAGTTTGTGAAAGGAGAAATGGGAGAACTCTGTTCCATGGTCTGGAAATGATGATTACCCGGGAACTGAGAGAGGTGTTCTGAAACGAACAAGGGAGGAGTCCAGAAGGGAATCTAACGAGGTCTTCCCAAGGATGCTCATGAATTCCCCATGGTCTTATTTCATGGAGGTTATTGAGGGACCTACAATAACAAAGCGATTCAGATGCACATGTTAAGGACTCCCGGTTACCAGGCACTGTACAAGTTTCTGGGGATACAAAGAAAAAGATGTCGGTCCCTTGCCTTCAAGATCCTTACATTCTGATTAAATGAGGTGGAGGCTTGGTCTTCAAAACTTGGATAAGACGAGCTTGAAATGATGACATGGAGTTCAACATTGGTGAAAAGGATCTTCAGAATTCAAGGAAATTGTTGGTCATGGTAATTATTCAGTGAGTACAAAGAATAAGCATATACTTTTTAGAATGCATTGTGCAGTACTCTCAAAAGATTGACAAAGCATTATCTGTAAAGGGCTTCAAATTAACATATTAATGAAAGTTTTCAGACATTATGGGAGAGCTGAGGTTTTTACGGTAATATCTAATGTGCCATTAATAACGTGTAAAATGCATAAGCATGAAGGACAGAAATTTTAAAGGTCTATACTTCAAAGAGTTATTAGTTTAAGAGACTGCAGCTCAGCTATTATGTATTTAGAAATTAGGTCTACTTGTCTCCCAGAGAAAATGATTAGGACATTGTAGCCACTACCTTTCATTCTGCCTTTCTAATAACAATGAGAAATGTACACAAAAGTATAAAAAAAAGCAATAATTACAAATAGTGAAGGTAAGTAAAAAGATAAAAGGAATATGGCAGCAATAAGAAAATGCTCGTTAGGGGGTAAATCCTTTGTAAATTTATGGCATATGAAAGAACAAATCCATTGAAAGTGAAAGTGTTCTGGATTTTCATTCCTTTGGGACCCTGACCCCTTCTGACTTTTCTTGTCTTCTGTCACTCTCCTCTTGTCCACAGCTTCCTTGATTCCAGACACAATGGCCCACTTGTGTCCCTCATACATACTTCCCCACTTTCCATCTCCCTGTCTCACTTTGTATTGGTTGTTCCCATACCTAGAATATTCTCCCTTCTCATACTACCCCACCTGCTTAGAATCCCTGGTTTCCTTCCAATACCAGCTCAAATACCACCCCTGGTAGGAGGCATTTCCCAGCCCCAGCCCCACCTCCAGATGCTGAAAGCTTCCTGCTAATATTTCTTTCCATATATTCTGGTTTATGTCTTAGGTACCTATCAATTTACATTATCTCTCCCTTATTAGAATGGCAGCTCCTTGAGCATGGGCTGCTCTGGCTTGGTGTTTCTCCCAGGACTGAGCACAGCAGCTGGAATATGCAAGCCCTTAATAAATGCTATGCTGGCATAGATACTACCCATATTCAGCATGAAGTTCTATAAGCTGCACACACATGCAGCTCATCTCTGTAAAACCGCTCTTCCTTAATAAGACTTTAGTAATAGGTGACTAGATCACATGAAGTGTCTGGTCCAAGCAATTAAAAATCATTTCACTTATACTATCTCTTTATTTCCCCGACATTGGTGACATAGCCTCATCTTGCTTTTGGAAAACCAGAGCCACACGGAGAAACTATTCAGAAATTCCAAGCCCACTATACATTCCTTCAGAGCTCTGATTGGCTAGAGCACTAAAACTCATCTTCAACAAAATGTATGGCAAGTCCTAAAAGAGGTGGGAGCACCAGAACATCTTCCTTTTTTTTTTTTTTTTTTACCAAAGAACCTATATGTGCATCAAGAAGCAATAATGAGGATCGAACGTGGAACAACTGATTGGTTTAAGATCCAGAAAGGAATACGACAAACCTGAATATTATCCATCTATGTGCAGAGCACATTATGTGAAATGCCGCACTGGATGAGTCCAAAGTTGGAGTTCAGGTCACCTGGAGAAACATCAACCATTTCAGAGATGCAGAATAATACTACTGTTGGCAGAAAGTGGAGAGAAACCAAGACACTTCTTGATGAGGGCAAAAGACTGAATATAAAGAAACAAACAAACAAAAAAGCCCAGAAACATTGAGATCTTGGCCACAGGTCCCATCACTTCCAGGAAAACAGAGGGAGAAGAATGGAAGAAGCGTCAGATTTTATATTCTTGGGCTCAAAGATCACTGCAAAAAAGTGACTACAGCTATGAAATTCAAAGTTCCTTTCTCCTTGGAAGGAAAGCTATGGCAAATCTGAGCAGCATATTAAAAAGCAGAGACTGCCTTGCTAACAAAGGCCCATGCAGTCAAAGGTATAGGTTTGCCAGGAGTAATTCATGACTGGGAGAGCTGGACTAGAAGGAAAGCTGAGTGTGACAGAACTGGTGCTTTCAAATTGTGATGCCAGAGAAGACTTTTGAGAGTCCCTTGGACAGTAAGGAGATTGAACCAGTCAATAATTAAAAAAAAAATCAACTCAGGCTCTTTAGTGGAAGGTCAAATACTGAAATTGAAGCTTAAATACTTTGACCACATAATAAGATGGGATTTGTTGGAAAAGACCCTGATATTGGGCAAGATTGAAGGCAAAAGGAAAAGGGGACAGCAGAAGGCTAGATGGATGCATAGTGTCATGGAGACAATAAGTAGGAACTTGGACAGACTTCAAGAGACAGTGGAGGGTAGGAGAGTCTGGCATGCTCTGGTCCAGGGGTGGGGAGCCTGCAGCCTCAAGGCCACATGTGGCACTCTATTTCCTCAAGTGGGGCCACATGTAGCCTCAAGGCCACAGGTTCCCTATCACTGCAGTCTGGTCTAGTGGGTCACAAAAAGTCGTACTGAACAACGGAAGGACTGAACAACCACAAAAGGCTCATTTCAAACAAATAAGGACAAAAGAAAAATCAAATGCAATTGAGGTTTAAAAACTTATGGAATCCCTGAGGTTCATCCAACAAACAGGCCACAACAAAAACACTAGCCCAGACACAGGCTTTGCCAGAACCAACTCACACCCCAAAGCCTATGAGCTAAAGAATGGGGAATTCTCATTGATTCAGCAAGTTTAATTCAACTTTCTTCTATCTAAGCAAGCATAACCTGCTCTACAACCAGTTCAAGGCTTCTCTCTCAAGTCCTCCATCTGTTTCTCCTCACCTTTCTCTTCCTTTGCACTTGTCTATCATGAGAAAGGAGTCATCAGGATTGATGAGAAGAATAATTCTGTTTTATTTATTCCTTCCCATCAAAATCTGCCCAGTGTAGACAGGGTAGAAAAGGGAGGGGGGGCAGTCATCAAGAGGAGTTCTGAAGTTCTGAATGAAAGTGGTGCTGATTATTGGTACTTCCCAGAAATACCCAGTAATGCATGTGGGCTCCCTTGTCCATGTTTCTCCAGCTCCCTTCCCTATGTGCATGTTTCAATTCAAATAAATTAAGCAATTAAGGCAATACTGATGAGCACCATTAGTAACTAAGGTAGGGAAGGAAGGTGAGACAGAGAGGGAGGAGAGAGAGAGAGAGAGAGAGAGAGAGAGAGAGAGAGAGAGAGAGAGAGAGAGAAAGAGAGAGGAAAGGGAGGAAAAGAGAGGAGAGGAGAGGAGAGGAGAGGAGAGACACAGAGACAAAGCTTTGTATCAGAAGCTAGAGAAGATACAAAGTCTGGATCAGAGAGAAGACATCGTTCTTCTTCTCAGGGGAATTTATAGATTATTGTCATTGTCCTCTAAAGGATAATCATTCTACCTAATTCTTGGCATAATAGCAGGTTAAATCAGCAAATGCTTATTAAATGCTTACTGTGCACCAGGCACTGGGCTAAGCATGAGGGTACAAAGATAAGTGAAAACGGTCCCGGCCCCCCAAGAGCTTATGGTCTAATGAAAGAACACAACATGCAAATGACTAAGGATCAACAAGATATATGTGAAGGATAAATTATACATAATCTTAGGGGAAAGTCAAGGAGATGCATTAACATGAGGCATTTTATTCCTGTATCCGGGGCAGGGAATGAACATTTATGTAGAGACTCCCATGTGCCAGGCAGCGTGCCAAACAAATGCTTTACAAATATTATCTCATTTGATCATCAGAACAACCCTGGGAAGGAGCTGCTTGTTTTTATCCCCATTTTGTAATTGAGGAAACTGAGGCAGAGGTGAAAGTACTCGCCCAAGGTCACACAGTTGGTGAATGTCTGAGGTTGGATTGGAGTTCAGGTCTTCCTGACTCTCTTTGTTGTGCCGCCTAAGTGCCTGCAAGCCATGAGCATGATGGCGAGGATCAGAGTCACACATATACACATACACATAATGGCAGCTTCAGACTCAGCCTTGTCCTCATGCACACCGAACAAATGACATTTCTTCAAAGATGATTAAACTTACTTCCCCCCAATTGGTGACATCTATTCTAAGCAAACATTTGACGCCATAATGATGCAGCCTCTCTCTGACTGCTCTAAGACTCATCAGGACTTTTGCATGAAATAAAATTTCATATGTAAAACACGGAATATCCACCTTGGGCATGTCACTGCTTTGAGCTAGCACAGCCTGACCTTAAATTATACAGAATTATTCTGGTAAAGCTTCGTGTGAAGGGAAAGTTTCCAAGTAACATAATATCACTTTTTTTATTTCCCTTAAATATGTTCTCACACACAGAAAGCTCAAGCTCAAATAAACATCACCTTTAAGAGCCTAAGAGCCTGGGATGGAAGAGGGCTGCCTGGCTGGCTCCAGGACTCAGAAAAACTTTTAGAATCCTTGGCCTGTATACAACACAAACAATGTTCCTGTTAGGGTGTTATTAAAATTGAAGCAATAAAAAGGCATTAGGAATCGCCTCCACATTGTGTAAATCTTTCCGATCCACAGTAACAATATGGTCCTGGGTTAGACTAAGGTTCCTCCTGCCTTGGCCGCCAATGAGACTGATCATAGCAGAGTCCTGAAGGAGATTTCAGTGGGTTGAATTGGCTTTTATTATGTTTTATTATTAATAAAAATTAATTTTATTATTGGTTTTTGTCAACATCACTTTTCATCACAGGGGAGTCAGAAGATACACTTGGCAACCCCAAATTAGTGTAAACACTAGACGGTGTTTCCAGGCAAGATTGGCTGCGTAGGTGTGGGAATAAACTTCACCTCAATATTTTAGAGGTTTGATGACTCCTCCAAAAACATGCCTTTCTCTTCCCAGAGGAAAGAACTATTCCTAGATGATTGCCTTTGTCAAGTCTCTAAAGGCTTGAGTGGAGAAATAAAGTGTCTTTAATTAAGATAACATGGCAGCAAACCTGCCACCCTGGGGGGTGTCCAGTGGATTTCTCAACCAAAGAGACCCATGATATTGCTTTTTCTTGTTTTAGGAGGAGAGGGGGGAGGAGACAGTAGGAGGTAGCAGGACTGGTCATGAGACCTCAGTGGCCCTTGGCACCTGGGCAAGGAAAGCCATTTCATTCTGGCTGTTTTGCCCTTCATGCCATGAATACCAATGGAAGGGCTCAAGGACACTAGAAGCTGAGATGCAACCTAAGATAAGTTTCTTTAAAAGGTGGGTGGGAAGACTTAGGGTGTGGTTCAGCTCAACCTAATCAAGAAAAAATATCTTGGGGGCAGCTTGGTGGTGCAATGGATAGAGCACCGGCCCTAGAGTCCTGAGGACCTGAGTTCAAATCAGGCCTCAGACACTTAACACAAAAACTAGCCATGTGACTTTGGGCAAGTCACTTAACCTCAATTGCCCTCCAAAAAACAAAATAAAAAGAATAAACATCTTGAGGAGGAATGTAAGGACATTCCTGAACTTCAGACATTACTAGGATCATCAAAGGCAGTGGCAGTCCACAGTGCATGTCCAGTGACAAATGTCTGTCATTATATTAACAGCTTTGTCCCCATCTTTCTCTACTTGGCATGCTCAATGAGAAGCCTCAATTAAATGACAGCATGGGGGGGGGGGGAGGAGAGAAGGTTGACAACCTGCTGTCCATACACTTCCTTCCTCATTCCCTTCCTCAGACCACTATGACTACAGAAGACTCATGGTGTTTCACTGCTTTTGTATTTTTTATTGTTTTATTTTATTTGGACCATAAGGGACAGAAAGGGGAAAGAAAAAGGAAGGGAGGAAGGGAGGAGGGAAGGAAAGAGAAAGGGAGGGAGGAAAGGGATGGAAAGAAAAAGGGAAGGAGGGAAAGCAGGTAGAACCTCAAAAAAGCAGGAAGGAAAAATTATCAAGAGACCAAAAAGGTCAATAGACATTTATTAAGCTCCTACTATATGCCAGGTACTGTGCTAATCACTGGACCACACCAAAATGAAGAAATGGTATCATAAAACTGAAAATAAACTGAAAACTCCCAGTGAAAAAGAAAATAAAAAATTATCAGAGGCCCCATGTAAAATGTATAAAAATCAAGAAACTACAAAAAGGAAGAAATGAGGAAATGGGAAATCAAATCTCTTTGGTTTTATTTTTATTTAAGGGGGAAATTAGGAGATATGGACTGAAATAAGAGGTGGAACTAGGAGCTCTTAAATAATTCATCGAGAGAACAGAGAGAAGCCACTTTTGAACCCATGACAGCAAATCTCTCTACAAAGCTAACCATTCTGGAAAACGAGAGGGGCAAACATGGTTTCTGATGGGAAGGCGAAATGGCTAAAGTCCACAGGTGTGGGCAGCCTCTCTGAAAGAATTATAAACACTTCACATTATGAACAGTTCCAATTCTATTCGAGGAGCCTTGACTAATGACCTACTGTGTGCCAGGCACTTTCACGGGCGCCTGAGATAAAAGAACAAAACATCCCCACTCACAAGGAATTCGACTTTCTATTGGAGGAAACAACATTCACCCAAAAATGAAAGCCAACATCTGGGCACAGACATTCATGGGCAGGATCCAGTGAGCTTCAGGTAGGAGGCGATCCTGAGGCTAAGCATGGAGGGCAGGTGGCACTCCAAGGTCCGGGGCTCGGGAGCCCCATTCTGATGGAGACAGCCAGCAAATGGCAGCCCAAGGAGGAGGCAGGGGCGAGACAGGAAGGTACAGGGGAGGGGGGAAGGGAAGGGGTTCTTTTTGGAGCTTCGAAAGTCTGGGGCAGAGCCTGGAGGTGAAAGGAGGGAGGCTGGCCTAGGCCCATCCAACAAAAGGAAGGGAAGAGGAGAATGGGAGAAGATGGGCCTGCCTGGAGGCTGCAGGTCTTTGGGAGAGAGATCCTAGGGGTGGGGAGGAAGGTCCAGGATGATACAGCAGGCATTAGATCGTTGTTGTATTTTTTCCCCAGGAGGAGAACAATGGGCATTAACACTGGAACCCGCCCTGGAACTGGATGGGGAAGGAAGGGTCACACCCCCAGAGCCTGTTTCTTCCCCCTCTAGGTACCAAGGAGTCACCAGAACTTCTTGAAAAGCAGAGTGCAGGGTCAGGCTTGTGTTTAGGATTTCTAAATCAAAATAATCAACCTGCAGAGTATGAAAACCTTAATCTCAGGGGGGAAAACCCCAACAATCTAGTGATGAAAAGCCTACTGTGAACGACAGGAAATCATTGAAGGAAATTTACCTGAACTTCTAAAAAACAAATGTCGTCGTAATTTATATAACACAGTTTAAACTTCAGAACTCCAATTCTGAACAACAAATAGTGTTAAGTAATCCAGAGAAATGTCTTTAGCTATCAAGGAAAACCAGTTTAAATACCAACATGATGGAATTATTTATATATCTATATAGCATTTTAATGTTTGCAAAGAACTTTAAGAATATCACTTTACCTTATCCCCACAGAACTGTGAGGTAGCTACTATTATTGTCGCCCTTTTAAAAAGGAGGAAACTGAGTCAGGCAGAGGTGAAGTGACTTACCCAGGGTCACAGAGAGAATGTGTCAGAGGTTAGATCTGAACACCTGCCACTCGGCCATCTGGCAGCTTCTATCATGGCCCAGAACTAAGTGTGCAGAAGGAAGAGAATGTCACATGGTAGTTCAAAAATCAAACAGAACTAGATGCAACATATAACATAGGCTGTTATCTGTCAAGGAAAACTCATTCACACAGATCAGGCCACTCATCCTCTGCAAGAAAACCAGAGCTTAGAATGCACCCCTCTGAAATGACCAAGTCTGAGGATTCAGCTTTAATTCCCCTTTAAATTAGGGGAAATGTTTAAAATGGAGAGAGTGAGGCCAGACCAGCTTAAGCTGTTGGTGGAACTATGAATTCTTGTCCTTGGATGCCCTGCCTTTCTCTGGGCCAATCCCTTCATTCTCCAGATGAGGAAGGGAACCCTTTCCAAGGGTAGGTCAGAGTCACGTATTTAGTGACACGTACATGGCAGGTCAGGTACTGGGACTCGCATCCTGCGACCCCAAGTTCAGAACGTGCTGGATCCCACGAGTAAGCCAGCCATGGCTAAAAAGCAATTTAGAGTTATCCAAGAAATGTCATTTAGTTCATTATCCTATAACTGAAAAATCTCCTAGCCAGGTGCGAGAGTATACAGTCCTGCCCCGGCCAACTCCCCACCACTCTCAGATTCAGTGCCTTACACAGCAAGTCTCACGTGCATTGGAAACGTTCAGTGGCTGCATCTGTTTGCACAGCCACCTCACACAATTCATCCCAGTGTTGAGAAAAATTGACGCTATTAGATAAATTATATATAAATACTTTTGCAGACAAAATTCAGATTATTGTCGGATTAAACCGTCTTGTTGAATGCATAAACATGTCACAGGTTTTGGTTTTTAGTTTTTTAGGGGCATTTCTACTAGATTCCTTGGATATCTTCATTATGACATCTCTTTCTAGTGCATGTTAGTTGGCATTTACTGGGCATTAGGTTATTATTAGGTTATTTTGAAATGTTACTTGAAGAATACATTTTCAAAACATTATTCTGTGACAGAATTCAGGCTTAGGTTATTATTTCAAAATGTACCTTTGAAGAATATATTTCCAACACAGTACTCTGAAATAGAATTGAGGCCATCAAACTTTTAAAAGTTTCTCTTTTGTTTTGTTGCCCAAGAATGTGCTTGATATCCATGTGTCTTAGCTAAATTGCCATTGCAATATAGAACCAGTGAGACATGAATACAGCATCTTACATTTACAGAAATATCTCGCATCTGTGCTTAGCTTAATAGAAAACCATTCAGTGTTCTTAAAGCTTAGACCAAGGAAAATCTTTCTGAATAACAACAGATTTCTTAGGCAAAATGTTTTTGGGTTTTACTTTTCATTTGCCTTGATGGGGTATTAAAGATAAAACAGGGTTATTAACAGAATCAAATAAGAATCACAATCATGAAACATTTTCCCAAGAAACTTCTCTTGAATATATTAGAGTATGCTGGCTTAAAAAAGATTTCGATCAAATGTTTCACTGGGTAGAACCAGTTCCCCAGACTCGCCTAGACGCACCTGTGATTACTTTCCAAAAAGCTACTGCGTACCATGCAGACTCAAAAAAATAGTATTTTCTTCATTAACAAAGTTAAGTATGGTCCTACTAATGCCAGGAGACAACAACGGACTTGTCCTTTGACTCAAATAACACAAGAAGAGGATGTAAAAGTGAGAAGGGCTTAGAGGCCATTTCCCATGATCAAGTATCCCAACTACAGGTACATGATCATCATAAGAATTGTTCTCATGACAGGGGTAACAATGTTTCTTCATCCAATGGGTGAAAGGGTATTGACAGGTGTTCTCTGAACATGTGACAAAAGGGTTCAAAAAAATCACAGCAAAGCTACTAACCAAGACCAGACTTCATTTTGCAGAGAAGTACTGGAGACTAAGAAGAACAGACCACTGAGAGGGTTGGTGAGATGCAAGTGGAAACAGTTTATCCAGGATGACTGCCTCTGAATGACTGATTCAAGGGTGGATTCTGTATTTGCGTCAACTCAACAAAGAAATGTCAGACAAATGACTGAGACCTGAATGTGTGTTTACTGAGACAGAGGAGTTTCTATGACAGTAACTGAAGATCAGGCCATTGACTGCTGTCCTGAAAGAGAACAGATTTTTGTTATTGCTATTGTTGTTCTTAAATTAATTCAGATTCTGCAATGAATGAAACGATGGAAACGTATCACTGTAGGTGCAAAAAATTAGCACCTATATGAGACCAGGAAAATGATTAGTGACTAACCAGCATTACACACCAAAAGCTTGATATACTTAATAAACAGGTTAACAAAACCCTGTATTTCAAGTACAAATTCCAAAAATTCTTTGAGAATTATTGAAACCAAAATATTATTAAGAATTGAACTATGACCCCAAATGCCTGGATGGAACACTGACCCATAACATTCAAGAACAATGTGTTTGCTTAAATATGTCACCATATTAAAAATTCATAAACTTCAAGCTACATGAAATGAAAAAAAATACTTTCAAAACAGAGAAACCTAGAGGTGTCAGTTGGAAGTGGGTGTGAACAGGACACGTGACACGTTAGGAGTAATGAAGGATGCATCATCCCTATCATCCCGGCTCCAAAGGGATCCAGTATGCTCTCAGTGAGTCTGTAGGAAAGGAGATGGCAGCAAAACCCTCTGATTCAAAATCGAAAAGCAGTCAACTATCCATCACTGCCACGTTGTAGTCATTGTGGTTTCAGTGGTATTCAACTCTTCATGACCCCATTTGAGGTTATCTTGGCACAGACATTGGAGTGTTTTGCCATTTCCTTCTCCAGCTCATTTGACAGAAAAGAAAACTAAGGCAGACAGGGTGAAGTGACTTGCCCAGGGTCACACAGCTAGTAAGTGTCTAAGGCTGGGTTTGAACTCAGGTCTTCCTGACTTCAGGCCCTGGCACTCTTATCCACTGCACCACCTAGGTGCCCATCTCTGCAATAATCTCTAGAATATTAAATGAAAAAGATAACTAGCAAGAGAGCTCAGACTATTTCCAACAGAAAAGATAGAAGACAATAACAGCCAACAGAGGTAGACCTCTGAATGGAGGCATATGGAGAGTTATGACGCTAGAGTGGAATCAAACAGGCCCCCATCAGGTCTATCCCATTTGAACCCAATCAAAACTATGAAAACGAACAAGAGTCAAGCTAATGGGTGAGTCTTGGATTGATTTAAACCTATAGACAAATGCCAATGTAGACAGAATCCTAGGTGTCATTCCATAAAGAATTATGGAAAAATACAAATGGAATAAGCCCTTCTTTGATAACAAAAGCCCCTGGAAAACACTGCATTCTATTCAGTTTGAGATGTCTGCAGCATACAAGACACTGTGTGCTGAACATGCGCGTCCTCAGGAAGTTCCTAATCACAGACGGGAATGAAAATGAACACAGAAAGACAAAACAAGGCAGAAGACGCTAAGTAAAGAAGAGATGTCCAGCAGGGAAAGATCCATTGAGCTGGGAGTGTGGAATTAAGGCTCCCTGAGGAGGTGCTGACCATACTGGGCACTGGTGGAAGGGAAGTGTTTCAGTCCATGGAGACTGTGGGGAAAAGGAAGGGAAGGATCATTGATTAGGCACCTTCTTCTGTGTGACAGGCACTGTGCTAAGTGCCTTACAAATATTGGTCCTCACAATAACCCTGCGAGGTAAGTGATCTTATTCCCATTTTATAGTTGAGAAAACAAATAGAAGTTGTAACTTACCCAAGGTCACACAGCTAGCAAGAGTCCAGTGCTCTGACCTTTGCACAACCTAGCTATCTAGGGTTAATGAAATGTAGAGGAAATGAGCCTGCTATTTAAGGTTCATTTAAAAATGTGTGTCCAAGTCTGTGCACACATGGTCCCTTCAAAAGAGTCAATGTTTGGAAGTTTTATTTATTGTGTAATGGTTTTTTAATTTTACATCATTTTTATTTTTTAAAAAAAGGTTTTTTGGGCAATCTCACAAAGGGATGAAATGTGTCTGTATTCTAAGACAGGACTGGATTTTATAAAGTCATTGGTAGGAGTTGTTAATTAACTTTAGATGAAGCCATACTTTAATATCCAAAGCTTCTACATAAATCGCAGAATTTAGGCCACAATCCTGACATGCTCTACTCACCTGCCTTGCCTGAGAAGCAATGTAGCAATGCTAAAATATCCACAATTCCACCATCGGTCCACCACAACCTTCCAGCTCCTTTTGTTTTCTTTGAGAAAAGATTCCTAGTTGTATGAATGGGATTTTCTCTAATTATGTGTGTTTTACAGTCAAGTATCTGGAACATGTGCATTCTGAAAAGTCAAGCTTAAGTAGTATTTATAAATGATGAATTGAGAAATATTCTTCAATATTATAAAAATAATAGAATGGTAGAAAATAGTATTCAGAGTTACATGAAAGAGACTAGTAATGGTGTAACCATCACAGCTCAAAAATGAGATTTCAAAATTTTCCCTGCGGGAAATACAAAGGTAATTTACTTTATGCGATAGATTAAATTATGTGTTTCTCTAAAACTACAAGAAAAATAAATGTTAATATACTGATGCAGGTTCATATTTAAAGGAAAGTTTTCATATTCCAAAAGCATCCCTTAAGAAAGCAAAACAAAACAAAACAAACTTCCATCCTGAAAATAATTACTTCCCAATTAACTTAAAGTTGCAATTTTCATATATTCAGTGCTCAAATTATTCATTAATCAATAAGAATCAAAGAATGCCAGAATTTGAGAGTGTTTCATAGGTCCTCTGTAGTTAAAACCAAAGAGAAGTGTGAATCCCCTCTGAAACCTTACTGCCAATTGGTCATCCAGCCCCTCTTTAAAGGCAGTAAGTGATGGATAGCACATGTCCTCCCCTCCTGAGCCTACCCATTATATTTTGGGATAATTCTAATTAACTACTCCATCTCAAATGCCTTCAGCTTAAAACCACTCACCTGAGCCTTGCTCTTTGAAATGAAGCAAAATAATCTTAATGCCTCTCTTCCACATAGCAACCTTCAAAGGCTAGAAGACAATCAGGCCCTCGTTAAGGATCCCCCTCCTTCTCTGAGATACACTCTTGCAGCTTCTTCAGTAGACCTCTGAATTATATTCTTTCAAGGCATCTCAACTTCCAAATGATACATCAAAACTCAAAACTGTCCCTAGCATTGCTGCTGTGCTCTGGCCAGGGCATCTTACCTGCTCTGAATGGAAGTTGTCCTTTTCTAAATGTGATCAAAGGTCAACTTTTATCTTCTGCTGTCAAACCCTAACACAAGTGGCTCAGATGCTCAGTCTGCTAAAGCCACCTGGGACTTCTTGCTCATATGAACTGCTTTCTAAGCATGTCTCCCCCCACACTGTACTTGTGTATGAACTGAAATAAGTACGTGCTTTTACACTTTAATCCAGTACTCACACAGTTCAATGATCTACTCAATGTCCCATTCCCTCCAGGGGTGAAAACTGTAAATGACCCAGGCCTTCTCCTCCTCTGAGTTCTTTCCTATCCACATGTCTTCCAATAATTTCATCACAGGTAGTTCATCAAACATGTTGGTACCTATCTCATTTTTCCTTGGACACTGTCAGAACAACAATGGAGCCAGTAACTGTCCATCAGTTATCCTTCCCTCCTCACGTGACTGAACCCATCCTCATTTGCCCCCATCCATCTCCTTGAAGAGATCGTTTTACAATCCTTTTCTTTTGTAATTCTTTGTTTACAATATGTTAACCCTATTCGCAGCCACAATGTACTTTTCCATTTTTACTTCAATGCTCTTAAATTTCGACTCCCCAGAGAAGGTAGAATTCCACCAGCAGAAGCCATACATCTATTCTAAAACAGTATTCCATTCATCATTCAATCACCAAGTATTTATTTGTTATCTACTATTGCTAGGCAATGTAAGGGGGGATGAGGATTCAGGGACAAAAGGAAAATGATTTCCCTTCTCTCAAGGAGCTTGCTTATGTTCTACAAGTAGGGGAAACATGGACACGTATCATTATGTAAAGAATAAATATGTTCATGAAAATGACGTTCGATAGGTTTATATGGCATCTTCAGGTTTTTATAGAGAGCTCTATAGAGAGAACTAATATGAAAATACACCAAGTAGTCAAATACATTGGCGAGGGATGGCATTAGAGATGGGAGACCATGAATGGCTTTGTGTGGATACCCTGCTCTCCAGGACTGGGGAGGGCACAGACACAGAAGGTCTAGGTCTGGTCTGGTATCGTTGGCGTTTTGGGTGTTCCCAGCAATGAAGACAGCGGCTGACACATAGCAGGCACCTAGTAAAGGCTAGTTGACTTAATGCCAGACAAGTGTGAGGAATATAGAGCACACCAGTGTGAAGAGACCATGGAGTACAGGAATGAGACTAACTGGAATGAGGCTCTGAAGATGAATTAGGCCAGACTGCAACTGTGAAACCCAAACGGATGCCTTTGTGTTTTGTCTTTGAGGCAACAGTGAGCCTCTGGATTCTGTGGAGGAGGAGTCAGATGTTTAAATATATACGTAAGAAAAGTCACTTTCAAAGCAATAGGACGTTGGTCTGAAATCAGGAGAAACTTGAGAAGTCAGGCTAATTAGGAGGGCACCGCAATCATCTGATGGGGGCCTCAATTAAGACAATGGGCATAGGAGATTTGGAAGATGCAAGAAAAAACTGCAAAATTTTGCAGTTGATTTGTTATTTAGGGTGAAAGAGAGTGAAGAATCCAGGACAAAGGCAAGGTCATGAACTTGGGAGAGTAGAATAATGGTTCCCACAACAGAAACAGGAAAACTTGGTTAACAGGAGATTTATAATGGGAATGTAACAACTCCTGTCATGTATGTGTTGAGTTTGATGTGCTAGTGGAAAATTCAGTCTGAATATCCCACATGTAACCGGGGATGGAGCTAAGAAGAAAGAATGGAGTCACATGTATCGACGCCTTGAATCATTTCCATGAAGAAGATATTTAAACCTATAAGAGATGAAGTCAGTAGAAAGAAAAGAGCCTAGGGATTGGCAAACTATGGCAAATGGGGCAAACATGGCTGTCTTTAGATCACTACCAGCACAGAAAGAGGCAGCAGGACACATTCTCTAGCCTCTATAATGAGTGAGAAAAATATTTATCTATTTGTAAATATATTTATTACATCCTTGCTGCCACTCAAACTTGGTCCTCCCTTAAAAAAAAAAAAAAGAAAACACTTCAGTGAAACACACCAGCACAGGGATCCCATTAGCTACTCTCTACTCAGGAGATGACAGGAGGGTGAGCACTTCCATGGGGCCAGGAATGATTAATTAAAGCTCCCCATAACGGTATGTTTTGTGTGGCAGAATAATATGACATTGGATGTATATACCACATTCCTTAGTAGACAGACACCTATTTGTTTTCTTTCCCTCTGTACAGCAGAGAGTCCTGGTGAATGTTCTGTTACATGTGGGGTATATCAGTCTCTGTTCTTATCTCCTAGGGCCATATGCCAACACCAGGATCCCTAGGTAAAGGGGTGTTAGCTGTTTAGCAGCATTTCTCATGTAATTCCAAATATTTGTCCAGAATACTTGAACCAATGCATAGCTTATCAACAGTGTGGTAGTGAGCTCATTCGAGAGTCCTCCAATTTGGACATTTTCATCTGTTACTCTTCAGGGTTAGATCTGAGACCTGCTCCAGCATTTCATCATAGAATGAATGTCCCCGAGATCTATAACACACTCTTATCCCAGCACTATTTTGTTTCTCCATCCAGTGAGATCCTATTTGCTTCTCGCATGAAGATCTCTTGTTAGCTTCATTTTTATGTACGATCAGCTATTTGATAAATATTCGACACCATTTAGACATATATGGCTAGATGTAGGAGTAACATCATTGCCAGCATTCTCTGTAACAATCTCATGCAAACGGATGGCTACTTATACTACTAGCCATGTTGACTTCATGTTTACTGGTATCAATATTCACTTTAGAAGTCGCATCCAAACAATAATCTTTCCAAGCTGCTTTTTCAGTTTAAAGGTCTTAAAATCATATCATAAGGTCTCCATCCATCTCCATCCATAAGGCAAAAACATTCTTCACCATGGATTATACGTGGTCTCTAATTATGAGTCAGAGACAGAGATTTCTGGATGCATTTTTTTTCTTTCTGGAGGGCAATTGGGGTCAAGTAACTTGCCCAAGGTCACATGGCTAGTTTTTTTTTGTGTTAAGTGTCTGAGGCCGGATTTGAACTCAGGTACTCCTGACTCCAGGGCCAGTGTACCATTCACTGCACCACCTAGCCGCCCCTCTGGATGCATTTTAAAGAATGACAGAAGAGGCATAAAATGAAGAAAAAATCTAAGGACACTTTGGATTACAAATTCAAAATGAAAGTCACAAATGTGCAATAACTAGGTATGTGAGATAACTGACAAGCCCTCACTATCTGCACTATCTGTGCCTCTCCTTTCTACAAGTAAGTTTCAATATTACAAAATGATGACTTCTCTGACAACAGGAGGACTTCATGGTCCTGTTTCATATACATCACACTTCTAAGTTCTGCCCGAATCTGATAACATCGGAATGTTCGACGGCCTCATTGCATCTCGGTTGAAAAGTACAAAGTAAGGTCTGAATTTGAAAGAGGGCTCAGCTTTTCAATCAACAAACATTAAATCATATTCCAATCTGATTCAGATTGGGTACAAACTCAATGTGCAAGTAGAATAAAAATTCCAAGTAGAAAATTAATATTTTTCAATGTAAATTAAATCAAAATGATGCCAAACCAATGGAAGTATGAATGAGCCATTAGTATTTCAAGAAATGCCTTGCTCTCAATCAGACTTGGATGTTGTGATAATAATATACATATATGCATACATGTATATATATATACAAGTATGTATGTATGTATGTGTGTGTGTGTATATACATGTGTGTGTCAAAAAGAATTCAGTGTCAATTCCTAAGAAAAGTTGCTGTTTCTCAAGAATCAGTCCCATCTTCATAATTACATTCTACACTGAGGTAGGAAAAATCATAGCTTGGTCACCTCTCTTAGCATGGGAGAAAGTACTCATCTAAATAACAACCAAAGGGGAAACAGTAAGATTCTTAGATCCAGAAAGGATTCTGGTTGCTAGGGAGGTTATATAGAGGTTTTTTTTTTAATCATATGAGAGCTTCCATTGAAGAGAAAACTACAGAGTTTTCTAATGGATAAATGTTTTCTTTTAATTCTCCTATTTTACTTTATCTTATTTTTTTTCTGAAAGAACAATTGTAGTAATTATTGTACTAACAGTGATTGGGTATACACACACACACATACCACACTTTGTGCAATGGTAATAACTCTAAAACAGGCAAAAGTACTTGTTTGCACCCAAAACTCCTGAGAATACTTTCTAGTAATAGAAAGAAATGGGCAGCAAAAGAACTTTTATGAATATTATTATAACTATCACCCTAGGCCAAGGAAAATTAAAAGGAGCAAATTTCATGTGACGTCTAATCCCTTTGAAGCGTTGTATGTTTTTTTTTTACTGTACAAACGCATTTTGTGGGAAAATATTATCTAAAATTATTCCATTTGAGATATGAAAGTTCTTTCCTCTTTGATGTACTATTTGCCTTTGATGTATCATGAATGCATTCTTAAATCACAGATGATAAATACAAATTTCAGGGTATTACCCAAAACCAGAAAATTTCCAGTTCAATAATAACACAGGCTATACTATTACAATTATAGTAGAGAAAAACAAATATAACTAAAATGTCTCTAATTTCAGCATGGCTGCCTAAAAACATAGTCTTAGCTTAAAGAAATACAGATCAATAACAATGGGAGGGCAAAGCAATTCTCAGAAATCTTGGTCCCAAAATACACGAATGGGGCAGAGAAGAACAGTGTATGAGAAATTACTGCACAATGACACAAACATGGTAAGAATCCCAGATTAGGTGTAGGAAGTGGCTGAGGCAGGATTTTAATCTAGGTTTTCATAACTCCCAATTCCATCCTCTATCCACTACACCATCCTTTCTCTCCTTAGAATATCTCATTGAAGAAAAATGTTCATAAAATCAGTGATATCATCGGTTAGCTTCAGAAATACATCATTTGGAACAAAAATCTAATGAAAAGCATTTTAGGAGGGTATAGGAAAGGGGTTTGGGGCCTACCATCTCAAACTATCCACTAAATCAATAATCATTTAAATATTCACTACTAGTTATAAAAGGGTAGAGACAATCAATGGAACAGAAGAGAAGCAAACAGACCTTTTAGAATAATATTTAATAACCCAAATGCCAAAGCTCCTGGGGTCAGCACCCATTATTTTACAAAATCTGCTGGAAAAAGAGGAAAGCCGTCTATTATAAATTAAGTTTTGGCCAACAGGTCACATTATTTACTAAGATAAGCTCTGTGTGTATATCAGACGTTAGTTGAAGATGCCAAGACAGAAGAGACAGGAGGCAGAAGGAGACTCCAATTCCCGCCACCCCCCTCTTCTTGCCAGCCCTTCCTTCTCCATATTTGCATTCCAGTTGGCAGGTCACTCTGTTGTGTCTTTCATGACACTTGCCATGGCAGATTCAACGACTTATAGTCTGTTCATTGTTTTTTGTTTGTTTGTTGCTTTTCCTAGGGAGCCCATAAATGCTGCTTTCATGATTACCATTTTTCTTTTTAACTATTCAAGGACAGCATGTCATGGCTCCATGCACTCCTCACATTTCGTGGGGCCCTTTGTCCCATCAAGAGTTGAAGCATTTCAAGACAAACCCAGGAATTAATATGAAAACAATTACAAAACTCTGTTTACATAAATAAAGTCAGATATAAACAAGTAGAAAAATATCAATTGCTCATGGGTAAGTCAAGTCAAATATAATAAAAATGACAATTGTGCCTAAGTTAATTTACTTATTCTATTTCAAAGCAATCAAAATACCAAAAACATATTTTATATAGCAAGAAAAAAATAACAAACCTCATCTGGAGGAACAAAAGTTTAAGAATTTCAAAGGAATTGTTAAAAAAAAAGTGCAGGGAAATGACCTACCCTGCACCAGATCTCAAGCTATATTATAAGGCAGTCATCATCAAAATGACCTGGTACTTACTTAAGAAATAGAGTGGTGGATCCGTGGAATAGTTTAGGTCCATAAGGCAACCCTAAATGACCATAGTAATCTAATGTTTGATAAAGTCAAAGATCCATGATTTGGGGACAAGAAATCACTGTTTGACAAAAATTGCTGGAATTACTGGCAGTCTGGCAGAAGCAAGGTGTGAACCAACATCTCGTGCCATATACCTACTAAGGTAAAAATGGATACATGATATTGATATATTGCATGATAATAGAAAATTAGGGGAGTATGGAATATTTTACCTGTCAGATTTATGGATAAATGGAAAATCTGTGATCAAAGAAGAAACAGAGAACATTACAGGATTCAAAAATGACTGTCTTGATTACATCAAATTAAAAAAATGGTTTCACAGAAAGAAAACCAATGCAGCCAAAATCAGAAGGAAAGTTGGAAACTGGAAATAAAGTACAGCAAGTTACTCAGATAAAGGCTTCATTTCTCTCAAATATATAGAGAAAGGATTCAAATTTATAAAAATAGAAGTCATTCCCCAATTGATAAACGGTCAAAGGATAGAAACAATTTTAGAAAAAGAAATCAAAGCTATCTATAGTCCTATGGAGAAAAAAAAATACTCTAAATCACTATTAGTTCAAGAAATGCAAATTATAACAACTCTGAGGTACTAACTCACACTTATCAGATTGGCTAATATGACACAAAAGGAAAATGCCAATTACTGGAGGGGAGGTGGGAAAATTAGGAAATTAGTACACTCTTGGTGGAGTTATAAAATGATCCAACCATCCTGGATTGCAATTTGGAAGTGCAAAACAGTGCTTACCCTTTGATTCATCAATATCACTACTAACTCTGTGTCCCAATGAGATTTAAAAAAAAAGGAAAAGGACCCATATGTACAAAAATATTTATAGCAGATCTTTTTGTGGTGGCAAAGAACTGGAAATTGAGGGGATATCCATCATCTGCTGCTAAACAAGTTGTAGAATATGATTATGATGGAGAATTATTGTATTGTATGAAATGATGAGCAAAATCCTTTCAAAAAAACCTGGAAAGACTTACATGAACTGATGCAAAGTGAAGTAAACAGCACCTGGAGAACACTGTACACAGTAACAGCAATATCCTACAGTGATCAGCTATGAATTACTTATCTATTCTCAGTATTACAATGACCCAAGACAAATCAGAAGGACTCATAATGCAAAATGCTAGCTATCCACCTCAAGAGAAAGAATTTACAGAGCTTGAATGGAGATCAAAGCACACTTTTTTTACTTTATTTTTCTTGTGATTTTTTTGGGGGGTGTGTTTTCTTTCACAACATGTCTAATATGGAAATACATTTTGCATGTGCATAACTTATATCAAATGGCTTGCCTTATCAATGGGGGTGAGAGGGAAAGAGAGAGGGAGAAAATTCAGAACTTAAAGTTTTAAAAATGAATATTAAAAATGTTTTGACATGTAATTGCAAAAAAATGTTTTTTTTAAAAAGATTTAAATTATTTTACTTTGATTTGCAGTATTAATACTTTTAATTAATTTAATTTAATTAATTAATTAATTTAATTAATAAGACCTACATCTGGAGGTCATCTTCCCTTCTATTATTATTGTTTTCTCTATGGATTTATCTACTTATGTATGAGGTTTTTCTTCCTGAGATCTTTGGTAAATTTGGTCTCTTTTTTTTTTCCTTAGTTTCCCTTATTACTCACTTTCTGACTCCCTCCCCTCTAATGGTCATTTCCCTGGGGCCTGGATCTCAGAGTGTCTCAGCCTCTTCCCACACTGGGCAATTTCATGGTTTGCAAACCTAGGTGTCCATGCTAAGTGACTTTTAGGGGAACAGAACTGGCCTCAGCTGGGTGCTAGGCTCTTTCCCTTAGCCTTGGAAAAGTGCCACACAGTCTCAGGACATAACCCTCTGATCCCCCCACACACACACACCGGATATTTTGTCCCATTATATATTTTCCTCAGGTCTCTGTACTAGTACCAGCAACTCCGAGTTACCCCACTGGTGTTATAGTTGATTTCAGTAGTCTGGGTCTCTGAGGCTCTGGGTAGGGTAGGGGAGAGACGGTTGAGTTCTATTTCAAGCCCACATATGTCTTTCCCCTCTCCCTCTGTCCCTCTGCTCTACTGCAGACACTGCCTATCATAGTCCTGGCTGACTGTTTCTGCCCAAGCAGACTTCTACAGTATGGAACTTGGCTCTTCATGGCACTGGAAAGACAAAGAGGAAACCAGGATGTGGGACTGGATTTTATATCAATCTGTCAGGTTCTTGGATTGGCTAGTGCAGTTTTGCTGCCAAGCGTATGGAGGTGGTGGTGATGGTGTTTGGGGATCGGATGCTGAATGAGCTCAGGGTTGGCATAAATTCACTTTTGTTTTTAACCGTTCTGATTCTGGGAGTGCTAAACTATGGAGTCACCTGACATTTTTTTTCAATCTTTGATGCATAATTTCCATTTTGGAGAGATTTTCTCAGTTGTAAGGATCACAGAAAATGCCCATTCTGCTATATTGTTTGTCATGTGATCCAGAAGTTAGCAGCTCTCTTCAGATCCTGATGGATAGCCCAGGGTACTGAAGACAAGAGCCTCAGGGACAGTGTTGTCACTAAGATTGCCAGCTCTCACCTGTAATGCAATCTCCATGGATATGCAACGTGGTAGCTGCTTGCTAGACTTCCTGCAACTAGACATAACTTATGACCCAGAAAACAAAGTATTGTATCTCAGAGTAACTGGTGCTGTCAAATGCTTTAGCTTCAGATACGGTTTCATTAATGAACTACAAGAATAGGTCTTATCAAGCATTGTAAGATGGACAAAGTGCTTTACAATCTTTATGTCATTTTATCCTTGCAAAAATCCTGAGAAAGAGGGGTTACTAATACTACCATTTTAAAAGTGAGGAAACTGAGGAAGACAGAGGTTAAATGACCTGCCGGATGTAAGATTTGAACTCGGGTCTTTCTGACTCGAAATCCAGTGTTCTACTGTGCTACTGATTAGAGATTACATATTATTGTCTGCTTTGTTCCCGAACCCTAAGGACACTGGAAATTTTACATTTGACTTGTTATCACCCTATCTCTACCCTTCAACCCAACTATGCCGTTCCTAGGCCTATATACCAAAGAGATCAAAGAGAGAGAAAAAGGATCTATGAGTACAAAAATATTGATAGTACCTCTTTTAGTGGTTGAAAAAAAAACAGGAAACTAAGGTGGTCCTTAATAATTGGTGAATGATTAAACAAATTACGATATGAATGTTTTGGGATTATCCATAACTCTAGGATTGCTTCAGTTTATTTTGCTACTGTATTTTTTTTTCCTTTATCTTTCCCTTTTTAAATTTTACTATCTTATCATTGGTCTCATCCCCTTCACTGAAAACCAAACAAATCAAAACTCTTATAACAAGTATCTAAAGATGTGCTAAAAATAAAACATACCACATTCTTCTTGTCAAATGTCCGCGTATCCATCTTTGGAGTATCACAACTGGTGAATTGTGGGCAACAATTTTATTTATTTTGGAAATAGCATTATTCATCTGGAACACCTCTTTCTCATAGTTTGTGTCCTGTATGAAGGGGAAAAGAGGTTCAAAATATGCTTCATTAATCAAGTTCTTAAAAGGCATTTTTGAGTTTCACATGCAAATCATGGTAGTTAATGTATTGAACATGGATCTCTTACTGAAAAAAACAAATAAATAACAGCATAAAGCAATATAATTAAATTTAATTAGAAGACAGAAAAATCAATGAAACTAAATTGGATTAATTCTGTCTTAAAAAACCATGTGTCAGAAACATGATTATATCTACCCCATTCGGACATGTTTACCCTAACCTGGTGGCCTAGCATAAGGTGACCAGAAGTTTTAGCTTGCCCATGATGATCTCAGTTATTCAAATCAAGTTCCTGAGTAGCCTAATACCCTACTGAACTGTAGAGAAATTATCAATTATGTGAAATTAATCTAGAAATCACTATGCCTATACTAACCTGGCATATGATAGTCTAGAAAGCAATTTATAACTTGTTTCCTGTTCATCTGCATCCTGGGATTCCTTTCACTGGAATATGGCACAGTTTCTTGACAAACAAAATCTCTAGTCATCTCAAGAATTGTTATTCCTTATTATTAATCCTCCCCAGAAGCCTTTCTAGTTATAGATAGTGTGGTATGATGAAATGAGAGCAACTGGTTTCCTCTATCTTCTTCTTTACCCCCATTTTGACTACTTTGGCTAATGAGAAATTTGGCCAATGACTCTTAAACAATGATTTCAAAGCACTAAAAATCTAACATTTTTATTGGGTAATCATCAATGGCACATTAAAATGCATTGACTAAGAAATAGGTCTAAAATGTTAAAAAAAAGTTTCTTTTATACAAAGTAATTCGATGAAATAAAATGAAATATAGTTCATTATATAGCTAATCCTTTTATTCAATTAACTGACTAACATGTACTATTTTCTACGTACTGGAAAAACAAAGAAAGGCAAAGCTACTCTCCCTGTTCTCAAGGAGCCTCTGTTCTAATCTGTTATACAGCATGTAAGTAACTGCGTACATCCAAGACACATACAGAGTAGGTGACCTAGAAAGTGAAGGCCCCAGCAGCTGGGACAATTTGCCAAGCCTTCCTGCAGATGCTGACATTTGAGCTGTCTTGACAGTGAAGCTAGAAGATTCCAGGCATGGAGGAGAATCCATAAAAAGCTAGGGAGGGAGTCAGGAGATTGAGTGTTTTGTGTGATAAACAACAAACAGGTCAGAGTAGCTATACTCTTCATTTTGTATAGGGGGGCTACGTGTAAAATGGAAAAGAAAGCTAGGAGGGCAGGATGGCCCCAGGAAGAGAAGAGGTTTAAATTTCAAACTGAGGAGTTTATATATGATACTGAGGGTAATGGGGGCCACTCAAGGTTATTGAATATTGGGGGTGGGGGATGAGGAACAGGTTGAAGGGACATGATCAAGTATATCTGTACTTTGTGGAAATCACTTTGGCATCTGTGGAAGATGGGTCAAACTGGAGAGAGCCTTACGGCAGGAGATAATCCAGTTGGGAGGTGATGAGGCCTGGAATACAGCACAGAGCATGTGAGCAGCAAGGAGGAGATGCATATGAGAGATTGTGTGAAGGAAGAAATGCCAGCATCTGATAAAAAACTGCAGATGAGGAACGACAGAAATGATGGGGAGGGCAGGGGGCACTGCCAATGACAAGAGGACTTTGGAAAAAAAGAGGCAGGTGGGGGGGAACAAAATGAATCCTGTTTTAGACATCTGGGGTTTGAGAGACCTCTGGGGCATCCAGGAGAGGGACTAGGGTTCTAGATATCGATCGGGAATCATACGCATAGAGATTATATTTGAACCCATGGGAATTGATGAGATCACCAAGTAAAGAAAGAAGAGAAGGGAGTCCAGGATGCATCTTTGAGGGATGTCAAAAATATTAATTGAAATGTCAAGAGAGTAAATAAGAAAATTGTATGTATCATCATCATCATCATCATCGTCATCTTAATAATTCCAACCTTTAGAGAAAAGGTACACAGTCTTATGACTAGATTACAAAACAGATAAACCACCAGCAAATTTTATTTTATTTTTTTAAAGCAATTGGGGTTAAGTAAATTGCCCAAGATTACACAGTCAGTTTTTTTGTGTGGGTGTTAAGTATCTGAGGCTGAAACTGATCCTGAGTCCTCCCAACTCCAGGGCCAGCGCTCTAACTCACTGGGCTACCTAGCAAATTTTATTTTTAAAAAAGAAAATTGGGGCAGCCAGGTAGCACAGCGAGTAAGAGCACCGGCTCCAGTGTCGGAATGACCTGGGGTTCGAATCCCGGGCTCAGACACTTAGCACCCACCCAGAAACACCTGGCCGTGTAACCTTGAGCAAGTTACTTAACCCCAATTGCTTTAAAAAAAAAAAAAAAGAAAATCAAATTACCAGTATCAAAAAAAAAAAGATGAATTTATGGCCAATGCAAAAGAAATAAAAATAATTATGAGAAACTATTTTGCAAAAGTATATGTAAGCAAAATTGATACGAATGAATATTTACAAAAATATAAGTTGCCCAGATTAATGGAATAGGAAATAGAAAACTTAAAGTTATCTTCGAAAAATAAACTGAACAAATAGAAAAATAGAAATGCCTAAAACCAAAAAGTTAAGGAAGAGAGAAATACAGAAAGCAAGAAGGAATAAATAAAAGAAGGAATCCCGGACCAAATGAAACTTAAAAGCTTATTCTATTGGGAATATACTGCATTTACATTGAATATAAATACCGAAAAGGTAAACAATGAATTCCAATACCATATAAATTGTTTAAAAAATAGATAAAGAATGAATCCTCCCAAATTCCTTTATGACTCAAAATGATACCTAAGTGAAGGGAAGTCAAAAAAGAGAAAGAAAACTATGGACCAATATCTCTACTGAATATTTATGCAAAAGATTTAAATACAATTTTAGCAAGGATACTACTGCAATAGTCATCCCTTTATGATTATTCTTCTGATAAAGAAATGGGTTTTGCTTGTATTTATTTTATATCTGACTATTTTCCATCCTAACTCGGCCCCTTTCTTCCCTCTCTGTCCTTGTCTAAGTTTAATGTATGTCTAAAGTAAACTCTGTTGTGTGTGCACACATTCTACCTTCTACAGATGAGTTCAGTTCAATGGCACTTGTGGGAAGTCATCTCCTTCCACTCCATGCTACATGCTTCCATACCCTTCTTTTACATACCAATTATGAGAAATAATTACAGCTCCTTACTCATCTCCCGTAATGTATTCATTTTACTTCCCTTTTTTGCTCTCTAAAACTCATCAAAATGGAACAAAATCAGCACCAATTATACCTATACAGAAATAGCATGCATGTATATATACATATATATGTACACACATATTATAAAAAAATTGCTATTGCAAAAATACCAATGAAATTTTGAGGAAGATCTATAGATCTTTACATATTTGAGGATAATTATAGTCACTGTTTTTTGAGAGAAATCAATGTGCTTTCTCCTCTTGTGCGTAGTTTATGAAAACAAAGGTCTTAGTTCCATCTCTTTCACATGAATAATTATGGGGGGAAAAGGGCATGAGAACTTTTGTAGGACCAATGACTGTGCTTCATATTTCCACTCAAAATTTAATATTTGAGCTCCTTGGTGTAAAATATTAAAAGTATATTTTTCTCATATTTTTTTAAATTTCGTTATAGCAAGTTGTGATTATTTGAATTCATGAGAACCTCAGATTATCTCAAGAACTTACTATCCTAAAGGCAAAATTTAATGTTTGCTGAATATCTTTAATGGTACACTTCAATATTTGAACACACACATATAGTGTGTTCATATAGCATATACATATGTCTATATGTATGTTATACTAACTTTAAACTAGGTTACTAAATTTTTGCTTCGGTGTAAGAGGCATTGGATGGAACCAGTATGGATTCCTTGTCATGGAGCTAAATTCATCACTTTATTTCTACACTGTATCAATAATACCGTAGACATCAACTCCTGGACAAAAACATGAAAGTAAGTGTGAACAGTAAAGACATTAGCTATGTACACAAGATAATATGTGTGTCTGTGTGGGTGGGTGTGCACAGAGAGAGGCAAGACACAGAAGCACACACATATAAATAGCTAATGGCCCAACAGACATGCAATCATACATATATATGTATATAAACACATACAAACACACAGATTTTCTTTTAAGCGGGGCATCTATGTAACACGGAGCACAGAGCCCCAGGCCCAGAGCCAGGAAGACCCCTCTTCCTTAATTCAGACCTGGCCTCAGACACTTCCTACCTGTGTGACCCTGGCCAAGTCACTCACCCTGTTTGCCTCAGCTCCCTCGGCTGTATAGTGAGCTGGAGAAGAACACCGCCAAGCCCTGCTGCATCTTTGTCAAAAGCAGCCGAGTGGGGCCACAAGAGCTGCACAGGACTGAGAATGACCGAACAACGTTTCTGTCTCTACACATATAAGTGTACGTTGTCCCTATCTCTCTAAGGCGGGTCACCTTTGAGCCTTCTCATCTCTATGAAATTCTGTGTCTGCTCTAAAAGACCCAACATGCCCACGCTGGAGCTGGCGGATGAGCAATGCCCAAAACTGCTCTACAAAAAAGAGACCAGCCCCGACCTCGTCCTCAGCGGCCTGTCTCCTTGGTAAAGGAGATAATGAAGCAAACACAACGAGCAGGAAGCCGGGCTACAAGGCCTGGTACTTTGTATCATCCTGATCTGCTGCACGCAGGCTGGCTCTGC
>NW_027185852.1:650263-650423 GCF_028583685.1 Petaurus breviceps papuanus | reverse complement strand
AGGCTGGCTCTGCAGTCAGAAGGCCCATGGCTGCGTCCTGGCCTTGCTCCAGGCACCACCACAGCAGGCAGGAGGCCAGGCTACAAGGCCTGGCTACTTTGTATCATCCTGATCTGCTGCACGCAGGCTGGCTCTGCAGTCAGAAGGCCCATGGCTGCGT
>NW_027185852.1:645361-650253 GCF_028583685.1 Petaurus breviceps papuanus | reverse complement strand
GGGGAGCTCTTCAAACTTCCCAGGTCTATTAAGGAGCAGGGAAGCTCTTCAAATTCCCATTCTCATTACAGGTGTTAATGCAGCTCTCTAAGTCATAGGATTCTTAAAGTCTGTGATGATTCCTGACTTCATTTTCTTCAAGATCTAACACATTTCCAAGGCACCACCTTTCCATTCCTAGTGTCACTGCCCACATTAAATCCTCCACGCCCCCCTTCTTTCAGTCTGTCTCTATCTCTCCCTCCCTCTCTGTCACTCTGTCTCTTTCAGTCTGTTTCTGTCTCTCTCTCCCTCTCTCTCTTTGTCTGTCTCTCCTCTCTTCCCCCCTCTCTGTCTGTCTGTCTCTCTGTCTCTGTCTCTGTCTGTCTCTCTCTCTCCCTTCTCTCTCTCATTCTCTCCTCTCCCCTCCCCTAATCTTTCTCCTCCCAATTCATCCTAACCACTATTGCTAACTTAATACCCATGAAATGTTATTTTGTGTTTATGACCCCACTGCCCAAAATCTTCAGTGTCTAAAGAACAAGACCTGAGATCCCTGGATTGGTATTGAAGACCCTTCCCATTGTAGTTTATACCTATATTGATAAGAGAGTCGTGACTCATGATGTGTTCCCCAAAGCTGGCTGCTTGTGACCTTGTGCATTATTTCCTGCCTCACCACAACCATTGGAGTCACATAGACTCTCAGCCTCAGTGGCATCCTCTATACCGTATTCACCACCACTCAATGCATCCAATCTTCTATGAAGGCCCATCACTTTTGTCTTCTGTAGCAGCAAGCACCCCAAGCGTCCTCAGGGTTTGCTGCCAGCACAGGTTCTTGGATCTGCTTTGTTAAAGGAAAGCAACTCAAAATGGGTTAACAAGCTTACTTTAATCAGTCAGACATATATCGTTTACCTTGTTCAGGGGGAAAAGGTCAGCACCCCGAACTTCAAAGTATACAGGCAGAATTATCAAGACAGAAACTGATCTAGTAGAACTGTCAAACCATTATATCCATACCCAGTCAACATCTGGGTTTCAACATCTGGGTTTTTTTCAAAGCCGGGGGGGCTCAGGACAACGGCTTCCCAGAATCCATATCAAATCACAGAACACTTCTCAAAGTGAGCCCCCAAAACAAAGCTACACATCAGGGCTTATATAGCCTTCTCCTGGCTCAGAGAATGTAACAACCTTTTGGACCCACTGGCCAATCAAAAAGTATCTACTGAAAAACAAGCTTCCCACCCCAGGCTTCAGGTGCACTTTAGCCTAGGGGCAGGGAAGATCTTCCAAATTTGCATTCCCATTACATCTTCACAAGGTCTCTCGTACACATTCTCTTAGTCATACTGCACAGCAACTGCCCTGGTTCCAGGCCTCATTATCTTAGGCCCAGATTAGGGCAACAACCTGCCAGGTTGTCCCCCTGCCTCCAGTCTGTCACCTAAAGTTACTGCTGCTAAAGTTCCTGTTCTAAAGCTCTGAGCTGGTCGCACCACAGCCTCCTTTGGTGAACTCCAGTGGTTGCCCATTCAATCCGTGACACAGTCTCCTGTGGTTCCTGTTTAAAGCTTTTCATAAGGGGCGGCCAGAGGGCGCAGTGAGTAAAGCGCCGGCCCTGGAGTCGGGAGGACCCAAGTTCGGTTCCGGCCCCAGACACTTAACACCCACACAAAAAAAAACTAGCCGTGTGACCTTGGGCAAGTTACTTAACCCCAATTGCCCTCCAAAAGCCAAAAAAAAAAAAAAGCTTTTCATAGCCTGGCCTCTTCCTGCCCTCCTAGTCTTTCGACATTTTACTCCAACTGACACTCTACCAAGGGGCCACAGGAGCCCCTCTTGGTCAATGCTATATCCCCACCCCGCGGCCTGGGCTAGAATGCTCTCCACCTCACCGGGTGGCCCAGGATCCTTCTCTTCCTTCCAGATGCAGCTCAAGCACCTTCTTCTATGTGAAATCTTTTCCGACCCTCTCAGCTGCTAGTGCCCACCTTCCCAAATGTCCTCGTAGTCAACTACCTTACACTGACTCATTGATGCTGAACATATTCATATATGCATATTCCTTATAAATAGAAACTGTTCCATTCTTAATACTTGTGGCCTCAATTCTTTAGCACCATGCTTAACATAAAGTAGTGCTCCATTAAATGCTAGATGATTGATTGACTGAATATTAGCCTATGAAGAAAAAAATAGATTCTTAATAAAATAGAGGGCTTTCAAGCATTTCTGAAGAAAAGATTGGAGCTGAGCAGAAACTCTGAAATTCCACCCGAGGAGTTGACTCTAACTGTCAGTGATTCAGGGTTGATGGACTGCTTACATTCCAATAGAGGAAGGAGAGATAAGTGCTACGTCTGAATCACAGCATTTTTAGTGTCACAGAGCAAGAAAGAAAAGAAAAAGATGAACACAGATTGGTGCTGATTTTGTTCCATTTTGAGTTTTAAAAAAGAAAAAAGGAGGTGAAAATGAATACATTAGGAAGGATATCAGTAGGAAGGAGGAATAATTATTTCTCATAATTGGTGACATAAGAAGAGTAGATAAACAGACAATAATCTGTCTCTATAACTATATACATGAAGGGTGGAGTGGAAGGAGATGACATCTCCATGAAAACCATTGGAAAGCAGAACATGTTTACACAAAGATACTAGGTGGACATACATCAAACTTAACAGGCAAGTACAGAGAGGAAAGAAAGAGAGGGGAGACTTGGGTGGAAAATAGAGTCAGGTATAAAATAAAAATACAAGCAAAACAAATTTCTTTATCAGAAGGTTAATCATAAAGAAAAGTGTTAGAACCACACTGTAGGAGGGGATGAGAAAGACAATGGTAGAGTGTGAGTATATTTCTTCTTTTTCACCAGCTTCTTATTAAAAGGGTATTGGAAAGGGGCAGTTCAAAGAAAAGGAAAGAAATGTAAGAACACATGATGGAAGGAAATACAAAATTAACAATGATAATTATGAGCATAAATGAGAGAAGTTCACCCACAAAATGAGAGTATATAATAGACTGAATTGGGAAGGAGAACCCAACACCATATTCTTTAAAAAGAAACACATTTAGAACATTAAAAAAATTAAAAGCATATTAAGTTGAAATGAAAGGTTATGTAAGCATTAAATAGATTTCAGGTGACCTCAAAAAAGCATGCACATAGATGGAATTTTAGAAACATTAGTTATCATACAGCTCATGTTTACTAAATTGAAACAGAAAGGAACATAGATATTTCTCAGTAATTTTTTGAAGTAGCCACACCAGCTATCACGCTCTCTTCAAACACAGATCAGCTCACAATTTGCCAGACAACTATCTTGTCCCAACATGAATACTCTCTCTTTCTCCTCTCTTCAGCTCCATTTTATACAAATGATTGCATTGAAAAAAATTACAACCATAAGCAACAGAGCAAAATGAAAAACGGGCTTTTCGTATGTAGCCAAAGCATTTCTTAGGAGGAAATGCATATTTCTAAATGCTTTCATTGACCAAAGAGAGAAAAATACAGATCTATCAATTTGGCTTGCAATGAAAAATATTATAAAAGCAATAAATGAAAGCAAACAAACAAACCAAACAGAAAGGTAATTCAGAAAATCAGAGAAGTGATAAGAAAAATGGTGAGTTTCAGTGGTAAAGAGGATCTGGGGGAGGGAGCAGACTGCAAGACTACACCAAGCCTGAGGGAAAGAGCCCAGCAAACAACTGGGGCCTCTTCCAACCACCCAAAAGTCAGCAGAAGGAGATACATAGGCTGGTGAACCATGAATTGCCCAATGTGGGAGCAGGGTCAGATGCTCTGGATTCCAGCCCATAAGAAAATGACAATTAGAGGAAAGGAAATCAGAAAATGAGTGATAATGAAAATGCGGGAGGAGAGACTGAAATTATAAAAGATTCCAGAAGAAAACTTAAAAACTTTGAACATAAATAAATCAACATTTAAAAAACCAGTAACAAATGAAGGAAATTTGCCCTTCAGAAAAAGTAAATGATTTCAGGTATCTGAATAAACACTGAAAAACAGAGGAAATGATCCAACAGTTGATGAGATAGAAGCCCTTGTTGAAGTTGTGAATAAGGAAAAACCATGCTGTTCCTGAGTCATTTAATGGCAGAATTTATGTCCTGTGTAGCAAAACCAATGAGCAACATAGAAAACATGGAATCTGAAATGGCAAATCTCACCAAACAAACACAAGAGAGAAGGAAAGATTGGGAATGCAGATACACAGAAGTGAAAGAGTATCTAAAAGAAGAGAATTAAAGTAAAACAAGAATATTAAAAGAAATATACTCACCATGCAAGTAAAACATGTCTCTCTAAGACAGGGTATTGAGAGACTAATTAAAAAGTCCAAGTCTCCCAGAAGAACATGTCAGGACCAAAAAACAAAACAAAACAAAAGAACAAACAATACCATAATGAAGGAAATTACAGAAGAAAGAAATTCATAAATTTTGAACTTAGAAAATGAAAATTCAATTGAAAAATTTCACAGACAACCTCTAGAAAAAAATCCAAGGTAACAAACTCCAAAATTTTTAATTTTACAAGACTATTCTGCACCACCAGAAAAAGTAAAAGGGAATAGAACATTGCATTTCAAAGAGCAATGGAGCTCAGGATACAGATCAATGTGACCTACTCTGCAAATCCCAGCCTAAGCATACAGGACAGTGGTAATGGAATTTAAAGATCTCCTTGTATTGGCTTGGTTTTCGGGTTAAGTGTTTAAACCCAGAGCTTGTGAATCCCACTTGTGGGATAAATTTGTTGGCCTGAAGAGAGGGGGCCAAACTGGGAGGAGCTGGTGCTGTGGATTTAGAGAGAGAGAAAGGGAGAGAGAGAGAGAGAGAGAGAGAGAGAGAGAGAGAGAGAGAGA
>NW_027185852.1:642708-645261 GCF_028583685.1 Petaurus breviceps papuanus | reverse complement strand
AAAGACAGTGCTGTTGTTGCAGAGGTTCTGGAACCTTGCTGTTGGTTCAGAATCCCTGAAGGAGGATTTTCTTGTTTTATGTTTACAGAAATCCTGGAGGAGGGTCTTGCTGATGTTTCCAGGGGTCCTGAGACTATTCTGCAGGCACAGAGTGATTTGAAGAGGATGCTGGCAGTGTATATCGTGACTTTGTTAAGCTTTGTCTTCCCAGGAAAAGAGATTGTTGTGAACTTGCCTGGGTTTAAGATGAAGAAAAAACCTCTCCTTGGGTATTGAATGCTGTGATGATATGGTAACCTTGTTGTGGCTTAGGGGTAGATGGCTTTTGTGCTCTCCACTTCCCCTTTGAGAAGGTTATTGGTGGTGACTGATGATAATTGTAATTCAGTTGTGATCCAGGGGTGGAGTATTTTGAATTTTATGCTTTGTGACTGACCAAATGAATGTACTTGGTTTATGATGGAAACTAATCTCCAGTTGAATAGAGAGAAGACTCTGTGGACTTTAGTACTTTGTGACTGAATTAAGGACTTACTAAATTATTGAGTTACACATGGTGAATGCTGTGTTGTGATTTTCTGTGAATGTTTTGCCTTAATTTTTCACTGAATATATGGAGATTTACTATGCTCATAATTCTGAACCTGGAAGTTGCTTTTGCTTGGTGTTACGGACAGATGGATATTCGATAATAAAGAAGACCTTGAAACATTTCTAGAAAGACATCAACACTGAGGAGACAGGTAAAACAGAGACACACTCAGCCAACTCTCCCAAATCCCCTTCAAATAACTCTAAAGTGACGCTTCAGATTGAATTCTGGAGTGGCAGAAGCAACAAAAGGTCAGATGAAACACTTTCCAGCCCAAGATGACTTCCAAGACTGGCAGGAAAGGTCTAGTGCTGCTAGGCACCAGAAGTATATCACAGGCAGCATAGGCCCTGCCTTAGGGATGGCTACAGTTGTAGTAGCAGTGATGAGGTACAGGCTCTGGGTACCCCCTTAATCTGGAAATATGCCCAAACAGCTATAAATAATTTCATACCCTTTGACCCAGCAATACCACCTCTAAGGATGTATCCCAAAGAGATCATAGAAGTGGGAGGAAGATCCATATATACAAAAATATTTATAGCAATTCTTTTTTGTGGTGGCAAAGAATTGGAAATTAAGGGAATGCCCATCAATTGGGGAATGGCTCAACAAGTTGTGGTATATGAATGTAATGGAATACTATTGTGATATAAGAAATGAGGAGCAGATGGACTTCATATTTACCTGGAGAGGCTTATATGAACTGATGCTGAATGAGAAGAACAGAACCAGAAGAATTTGTACGCAATTACAGACACAACATATTTGTGGTGACCAACTTTGATAGACTGTACTCTTCTCAGCAATGCAGGGTTAAAAGCCAACTCCAAAAAGACTCATGATGGAGAGAGATGTCTACATTCAGAGAAAGAACTAGAAAGAACAGAGTTTGGATGCAGATTGAAGCAAACTACCTGCTCTCTTTTTTTTTCTTGTTTGGTTTTGTTTCTTCTTTCCCATTATTCATTCCATTCAATACAATCCTTCTTTATAAAAAATCCTATAATTGATTGAATGCTGCCATGGGGGGGGGGAGAGGGAGAGAAAATTTGAAACTCAAGGAATTATGGAACTGAATTGTGTAAACTAAAAGTAAATAAACAAATTAATAAAGACAAAAAATAATACACTTGAAGCAGAGGTACTCACATGGAATAAAAATAGGGGCACACATTAAAAATAAGCACTGGAGCAGAATATATTATGTTTCAATAAAGGTGAAAAAAACAACAGCGGTAGTAATTATGATCTCATGTAAAAAAAAATTAGCAAAATAGGCCTAAATAAAAAAGACAAACAGGGAAAATATATTTGTTAAAAGTTACCATAGACAATAAAGTCACATCAGTGCTAAACATATGAGCACCAAATGGCATAGCATCCAAATTCTTAAGGAAAAGTTAAGTAAATTATAGGAGGAAATGGTAAAGCTATACTAGTAGGGGATCTCAACTTTCCCCTTTTAGAACTAGATAAATCTAAACAAAAATGTAAATAATAAAGAAGTTAAGGAGAAAAAGAGAATTATAGAAAAGTGAGATGTGATGGACTTCTGGTGGAAACAGAATGGGAACCTTTTCTCAGCTTTACATCATACCTTCACAAAAATTGATCACGTAAAAAAAAAAAAACCCTCACAACAACCAAATACAGAAAAGCAGAAATAGTAATGCATGCTTTTCATATCATAATGCAATAAAATTATATTCAATAAAGTACTATAGAAACATAGATTTAAATTAATCACAAAAAATAATTTAATCTTATTGAGTGAATCAAAGAACAAATAATAAAAATAAATAATTTCTTTTAAGTGAAGAAACATGAGACAATCTACCAAAATTTATAAAATGCTACCAAACCAATGTTTAAGGGGAATTCTTTTATATCTCTAAACACATCAATAAAATGGAGAGAGAGAGAGAGAGAGAGAGAGAGAGAGAGAGAGAGAGAGAGAG
>NW_027185852.1:637749-642698 GCF_028583685.1 Petaurus breviceps papuanus | reverse complement strand
GAGAGAGAGAGAGAGAGAGAGAGAGAGAGAGAGAGAGAGAGAGAGAGCAGATCAATGAATGGTGCATGCAACTAAAAGAAACTAGAAAAAGAACAAATTGAAAATCCCAAATTAAACATTAAATTGGTGTAGCAGCAAGCACCCCAGCATCCCCAGGGTGTCTGCTAACAAAGGTTCTTAGATCTGCTTTGTCACAGGAAAGCAACTCAAAATGGGTTAACAAGCTTACTTTAATCAATCAAATATGTATCATTTACCTAGTTCAGGGGGAAAACCGTCAGCACCCTGAACTTCAAAGTATACAGACAGAATTATCAAGACAAAAACAGATCAAGTAGACAGATTTCCAAACTGTCCAACCATTACATCCATACTAAACAACATCTGGGTTTCAAAGCCAGGGGGCTCTGAACAACGGCTTTCCAGAGTTTCATCTGATCAAATCACAGAACACTTCTCAAAAGGAGCCCCAAAACAAAGCTACACATCAGGGCTTATATAGCCTTCTCCTGGCTCAGAGAATGTAACAACCTTATTGACTCACTGGCCAATCAAGAAGTATCTACTGAAAAACAAGCCTCCCACCCCAGGCTCCAGGTGCACTTTAGCCTAGGGGCAGGGAAGATCTTAAAAATTTACATTCCCATTACATTTGGAAATCCTGAAAATCAAATGAGAGATTAATTAAACTGAAGGCAAGTAAATCATTCAACAAATTTAAATAAAGAAGCTGATTTTATGAAAAAGAAAACAATAAAATGGATAAACCATTGGCTAATTCGATATAAAAAAGAGAAAGAAGAAAATCAAATTACCAGTATCAAAAATGAAAAGGGTCAATTCATGTTCAATGAAGATGGAAGTAATTATTATAAACTATTTTGACCAATTACACACTAATAAGTATCATAATCTAAGTTAAATGGTTGAAGATTTACAAAAATATAAACTGCCGAGATTAACAGAACAGGAAATAGAATATTTATATAACCCTATCTGAGAAAAAAGAAATTGAACAAACCAAAAATAAGTTCCCTAAAGAAAAAATTTCCAGGGCTATATGGATTCACAAGTGAATTCTACCAAACTTTTAAAGAACAATGTATCGCTATAACTTTATAAAGTATTTGGAAAAGATAGGCAAAGAAGGAATTGTACCAAATTCCTTTTATGACATAGATGTGGTGCAGATACCTAAACTGAGAACAGTAAAAACAGAGAAAGAAAACTATAGAAGAATTTCCCTAATAAATATTGAAGCAAAAAGTTTAAATAAAATACTAGCAATGATATTACTGCAATTTATCACAAAGATCATTCATTATGACCAGATGGGATTTATACCAGGAATGCAAGGGTGGCTTAATATGAAGAAAACTATCAGCATAATAGACCATATCAATAATAAAAGCAATAGAGATCTTTTTTTTCAATAGATGCAGAAAAAAACCTTATTTTTGTTTTTTTGCTTTTTTTTGGAGGGGTGAAGGCAGGACAATTGGGTTAAGTGACTTACACAAGGTCACACAACTAGAAGTGTTAAGTGTCTGAGTCCAAATTTAAACTCAGGTCCTCCTGATTCAGGGTCACTGCTCTATACACTGCACCGCCTAGCCACCCTAAGAAAATAATTTTAACAAAATATAATTTATTCCTATTTAAAAGACTAGAAAGCACAGAATAAATGGAGCTCTCCTTAAAATGATAAGTAGTATCTCTCTAAAATAATGTGCATGCATTCCCACTGAGATCAGGGGTGAATAAAGAAGCCCAATATCATCACTATTATTCAATATTGTACTAGAAATGTTAGCTATAGAAATACGAGAATAAAAAGAAAGTTAAGGAATGAAAACAGACAATGAGTAAACAAAACTGTCAGTCTTTGAAGATGGTAGGATTGTACGCTTAGAGAATCCTAGAAATGCAACTTAAAAACTAGATGAAATAGTTAATAGTTTTAGCACAGTTGCAGGATATAAAAAGCTCACATAAATCATTAGAATTTCTACATATTACCAACAAAACCTAACATCAAGAAGTAGTAAGAGAAATTCCACTTAAATTAATGGCAGACAATATAAAATACTTGGGAGTTTATCTGCTAAGACAAAGCCAGTAGCTATATGAACATGATTACATAACACTTCTTACACAAATAAAGTTAAATCTAAAAAAAATTAGAAAAAAAATTAATTACTCTAGAGTAGGTTGACCCAATATAATAAAAAGGACATTTATAACTAAACTAATTTACTTATTGAATTAAATTACAAAAAAAAGAAGAGAGCTTGGAAAAAAATAAGAAAATTCATTTGGAAGAACCGAAGGTCAAGAATATTAAGGGAATCAATTTTTTTAAAGGCAAGGAAGGTGGCACAGTAGCACCATATTTTTAAAAAAAATTACAAAATGGTAAACATCAAAACAATCTGGTTCTGACTAAAAAATAGGGTGGTGGGGGTGGAACCAAGATAGAAGAGTAAAAGCAGGAATTTGTCTGAGCTCCAGCTCCAACCACCTCCAAAATATTACCCTACACAAAATTTTGAGCTACAGAACCCACACAGTTACAGAGAGAACCAAATCTTCTGCTGAAGGCAGCCCAGAAGGCCTACAGGAAGGGTCTATCACACCAAGCTGGGAGCCAAGCACAGCCCCACCTAATCCATGTGGGCGCAGCCCCAGGATGGCCTTGACCAGCAGCCCAGACTGGCCAGAATAAATTTCAGTAGAGTGAATCACCAGCAGCTGTGGCAGTTTCCAGACTTCTTAACCCATAAACACCAAAGAGAAAGTAAAAGGTCAGTAGGGAACTCTGTTGGAACTAGGTGACAGAAGAGCCTGGTCTGGCCCCTGCCCACTATGGTGAGAGGTAGAGGAGGCATGGTGGCTACAGCTGCTGCTTCCAGAGCTCCTGGCATGCAGAGAGTAGGGGGACCAAGCGGCCATTCAGAGGGTAATCGCTCTTGTTTTGACTTGATTGGATCTGGGTCACAGTCTTGGGTGGTGGTCCTGGCATGTATGGCTAGTGTTCCAGAGCTCATGGGGGGGCTATAGAGAGGGCACCCTCCTCAGACTTCTGACAACTATGCAAACCCCAGCAATTTGGGACATAGCTCTCTCCACTCCAGATGCAGAGTTCTACAGTGGCAAAGAGCTCAAAAGTCAAGTAATTGGCTGGCAAGATAAGCAAGAAGAGGAAGCACAATCAGATCATAGAATCCTTTTTTGGGAACAAAAAGGATCAAAACATGGAACCAGAACAAGACAACAAAGTCAAAACTCCTGCATCAAAAGCTTCCAAGAAAATTATGAACTGGCCATGGAGGAGCTCAAGAAGGATTTTCAAAATCAAGTAAGAAAAGTGGAGAAAAAATTGGGAAAAGAAATTAGAACAATGCAAGAAAATCATGAAAAGTGAGTCAACAGCCTGCTAAAGGAGACCCCCAAAATACTGAAGAAAATAATACCTTAAAAAATAGACTAACTCAAATGGTAAAAGAGGCCCAAAAAGCCAAAGAGGAGAAGAATGCCTTAAAAAATCACATTGTCTAGATGGAAAAGGAAATTCAAAAGCTCACTGAAGAGATTAATTCCTTCAAAATTAGATCAGAGCACATGGAAACTAATAACTTTATGGAAAATCAAGATAGTAAAAAACAGATCCAACAAAAGGAAAGACTAGAAGGCAATGTGAAATATCTCATTGGGAAAACCACTGACCTGGAAAATAGATCTAGGAGAGATAATTTTAAAACTATTGGACTACCTGAAAGCCATGATCAAAAAAAGAACATAGAAATCATTCTTTAAGAAATTATCAAGTCTGAAAGCAGCCTGAAGCTAACTACTTGCTCTCTTTTTTATTTTGTTTTCTTTTGTTTTCTCTTTCTCATTCTTCACTCCATTGGTTATAATCATTCCTTACAATCTAACTAATGTTAAGTGTAAAGGGAATTTGATTGCATTATATCTGATTGCATGCCACAATGGAGGGGTGGGAGGGGAGAGGAAAGGGAGGGGAAGAAAATTTGAAATTCTAGGGATTGTGGATCTCAATGTTGTAAACTAAAAGTAAATAAATATTAAAAAAAAAAAGAAAAGAAAAGAAATTCTCAAGGAAAATTGCCCCAATATTCTAGAACCAGAGGGAAAAATAGAAATTGAAAGAATTCACTGATTGAAAAAGGTCCCAAAAAGGAAACTCCTAGAAATATCATAGCCAAACTCCAGAGTTCCCAGGAAAGTTGACAATATTACAAGCTGTCAGGAAGGAACAATTTGAGTACTGTGGAAACACAATCAGGAACACAAGATCTAGCAACTTCCACCTTAAGGGATCCAAGGGTTTGGAATACAATATTATGGAAGTCAAAGGCACTAGGATTAAAACCAAGAATAGCCTACCCTGCAAAACCAAGTATAATGCTTCAGGGGAAAATGTGGTAATTCAATGAAATAGAGGACTTTCAAGTATTCTTGATGAAAAAAGAAACAGAGCTGAATAGAACATTTGACTCAAATACAAGAAGGAAGAGAAGCATGAGAAGGTAAACAGGAAAAAGAAATCATTGTGATATTTATTAAAGTTTAACTTTTTACATTCCTACATGTAAAAATGATAATTGTAACTCATGAGATGTTTTCTCAGTATAAGGATAGCTGAAGGGAATATGTATGTATGTATAGGAGGGTGTATGTGTGTATAAATACATATGTGTGTATATTGTGTACATGTATACACAGACAGAGGGCACAGGATCAGTTGAACATGAAGGGATGATATCTAAAAAATTAAATTAAAAGGTGAGAGAGGAATATAATGGGAGAAGGAGAAAGGGAGAGCTAGAATAAGATAAATTATCTCACATAAAAGAGGCAAGATAAAACTGTTATAATGGAGGGGTTGAGCAGGAAGGTGAAAGGGAATGACTCAACCTTACTCT
>NW_027185852.1:625365-637649 GCF_028583685.1 Petaurus breviceps papuanus | reverse complement strand
AATGTTATATACTATGGAAATGCTTTGCATAACCACACATATACAACCTATATTGAATTGCTTGTCTTCCCAGTGGGGGTGGGTGAGGAGGGAAGAAAGTAAAGAACCTGGAAATCAAAATTTTAAAAACAAATGTAAAAAAATGGTTTTTATATGCAATTGGGAAATAAGATATACAGGCAATGGAGTATAGAAATCCATCTTGCCCTATGAGAAATTTGGGGTATGAATAGGTGAGGATATAAGAGTTAGCAGATGAGGGGAAGGGGTATTCGGTAGGCTTGCTATCTTGGGGTGGGTGTAGGAGAAAGATGGGGAGAAAATTTGTAACTCGAAATCTTGTGGAAACAAATGTTGATAACTAGAATAAATACATAAAATATTAATTTGACGAAAAAGAAAGAGAATGATATATCAGTGGAATAGATTACATATGCAATATACACTTGTAAATGACCATAGTAACCTTGTTTTTGAAATATGCAAAGATCTAGGCTTTTGGGAGAAAAACTCAGTATTTGCCAAAAATTGCTTGGAAAACTAGAACACAATTTAGCAGAAACCAGGAACAGACCAACATCTCACACCACAAAGTTAAGGTCAAAATGGGAACAAGATTTGGACATAGAGGGTGATATTATAAGCAAATGAGTGCAGCTTGGAATGGCACCTTTCAGATCTATGAATAAGTGAAGAATTTGTGACCAAACAAAAGAAAGAATTAAAATATGTAAAATGGATAACTTTGATTATGTCAAATGAAAAGGTTTTAGCAGAAATAAAACTAATGTGGCCAAGAAGCAGAAAACTGGGGGAAAAAATTCATAGCAAGTTTCTCTTATAAAGGTCTCATTTCTTAAATATATAGAGGCCCAAATCAAATATATAAGAAAATTAGTCATTCCCCAATTGATAAATGGTAAAAAAAAAAAAAATATGAAGACAATTTTCAGAACAAGAAATCAAAGCTATCTACAATATTATGAAAAAATGCTCTAAATTACTGATGATTAGAGAAATGAAAATTAACATAACTCTGAGGTACCAACTCACAGCTATCAGATTGATTGATATGATAGAAAAGGGAAATGACAAATGTTGGAGAACATGTGGAAAAACAGGGATACTAATATATTGTTGGTAGACTTGGGGAATGATCCAATCATTCTAGAGAGCTTGGAACAATGTCCAAAGGGCTATAAAACTGTGTATACCCTTTAACCCAGAAATATCACTACTAGGTCTGTATCCCAAAGAGCTGAAAGGAGAAGGATACATACACACGTGTATATATACACATATAAACACACATATGTACATACATGTATGTATACAAACATATGCATCAAGTTCTTTTGTGCTGGAAAAGCATAAGAAATTGAAAGAATACTTATCATTTAGGGAATGGCTGAACAAATTATGTTATATGATTGTGATTGAATATGGTTGTGATATAAGAAATGACAAGCCGAATCCTTTCAGTGAAATCTGAAAAGACTTAAAAGAACTGATGGAAAGTAGAGTGAATGGAACCAGGAGAACATCATTCATATGAATAACAATATTTTACAATAATCAACTGTGAATGACTTAGCTATTCTCAATAGTACAATGATCCAAAGTAATTCTGAAGGACTTATGATGAAAAATACTTTCCACCTCTAGTGAAAGAACATATGGCATATGAATGCAGATTGAAGGAAGGAAATGAAGGGGGAATATCAAATGAGAAGAAGGGATCAGCTTCGAGGGGAAAGGAGTCAGTGAGAAAAGTATCACCCTAAAAACTTAGAATAAAGTAACTAAAGGAACATAATGTTATGCTTATAGCTGAAGAGAGAAAAATTGTAACCTGAAAAAAATACTGTAGAGATAAATGGAAGAATGTATAAAACTATTTCATCACTTTAAATGTGAATGGATTAAATAATCCAATAAAATGAAAAGGAGTGACAGATTGGGTAAGAAAAAATAAACCCTACAATCTGTTGCTTATAAGAATCCAGTTTAAAAAGTAAAGACACACACACACATACAAACACATAACACACGCACACACAAACTGGAGAAGGGAAAAAAATTACTATGCATCGTGAATTGAAAAAGCAGGACTTGCCATCATGCTGTCTGAAAAAGCAAAAACAAACATTCAAAAAAAGTAAGACAATATAAACAAGGAAACTCTATTATGCTAGGGAAAGTTAGCACAGTGGGGAGAGTACCAGAACTGAAGTCTAGAAGACTCATCTTCCTGAGTTTAAATATGGCCTCACACACTTACTAATTGTGTGACCCTTGGCAAGGCACTTAAATCTATTTGCCTTAGTTTCCTCATTTTGAGCTGGAGACAGAAATGGCAAACCATTACATTTGCCTTACCAAAACCTGAGGTCATGAAAAATCAGAAAAAATAAATGTACTGAAAGGAACCATAAATACAAACCAATAAAATAAAGCATTAACTCCAAATACCTTAGCATACAAATGCATAAAGGAAACATTACTTGAGTTTCAAGAAAAAAAATAGACAGTAACAAAATAGTGACAGGAGACTTCAATATCCTTCTATCAGTTTTGTATAAGATGAACAGAAAAGTAAACAAAGAGGAAAATATGGATGAACAAATTTCTGGAGAAACTAGGATTAAATGCTTATTGTGTCTTCTAATCAGAACAGCAAAAAAAAATACATATTTCTCTGCATCATGTGATTTTTTTTTACAAAAATTGGCCATATACTAGATAGATATTTGAAAATAAATAAAAAGAGGCAAAAATAGTTAATACTTTCTTCCAAACTGTAACAGAATAAAAACAGCAATTGCTTCAGGACCCAGAAACATAAGATACAGAACCAAATGGAGACCTGACAATGAAATCTTAAATGAGTTGGTCAAAGAATAAATCACAGAAACAATGAACAGTTATGTAAACAAAAATGATTATAATGAAACAATATTATCAAAATTTCTGGGATACAGTTAAGGTAGCAATAGGGGGAGAATTATATCCTTAAAACAAAATAGGAAAAAAGAGAATTAATTGAATATACATTTAAAAGTTAGAAAATTAACAAATAAATAAACCTAAAGCAAGTACAAAGAAATGTCAAAAAATTAGGAGGTAAATAGATAAACTCAGAAGCAAAAAAAAAAAAATAGAAATGATAAAACTAAAAGCTGGTTCTTTGAAAATACTAATGAAATTGATAACCTCTTAGCTAATGTGATTAAAAAGAAGAGAGCAGAAAGTCAAATTAATAAAATGGCAAATGAAGAAGATGAATGCACACCAAAACTATGAGAAAAATAAAGAATAATCAGAATATACCATAAAAGTTAAATGCTATGTACAGTTATATGCTAAGAAAAGCAAGAACACAAAAGAAATAGAAGAATATCTTCAAAAATATAAAACATGCAAATCATTAAGAGATGATATAGAGACTTTACATAGCCCAACATCAGAAAAGCAAATAGGTCTAGCTATAAAGAAAAACAAAAACAAAAACAAAAAACCTGGTCCTGATGGATGCACAGGAGAATTCTGTCAAGCTTTTAAAGAACAGTTAGAACTCATAATTCACAACTTATTGTCAAAAATGAAGAAAGGGCACACCCTACCAGATTACTTCTTTTGAGACAAATATAGTCCTAAAACCTAGACCAGGGAATGATAAAACGCAGAAAGAAAACTATAGGCCAATATCACTAGTGAACATTGACACAAAAATTTTAAGCAAAATTTCATCAGTCTACAGTGATTTATCCTGAAAAATCACTTATTATGATCAAATAGGGTTTATATCAAGGTTGCAAGGATAGTTGAGCATGAGAAAGACAATCAATATAATTAATCACATTTCAAAACAAATCCCTTCAAATCATACAATTATCTGAATAGATGCAGAAAAGTTTTGACAAAGTACAACTCTTTTGCGTTAAAATAAAAAATACAACCTGAAAAGTCTAGGCATAGAGGCACCTTTTAGCATCATAAAAAGTATCTATCTAAAATCAAAAGTATATGATGGGGATACATTAGAATCTTTTCCAATGGGATGCTAGGAATGATAAAAACACAACAGAAAGGAAAGAAAGCAAAAAGAGGAGGTAAAAGGATGCATGTTTTCTGGCAATATGATGGTTTACTTGGAAAACCCTAGAGAATAAACAAAAATATTAATTGAGAAAATAGATTCAAGAAAGTTGCAGGCTACAAAATAAATCTTCAAATATCAAAAGGATTTCTATTTAATAATAGCAAAACACAAGACGCAATAATAGAAAGGAAAATCTCACCCCAAATAGCTACAAAATATATAAACTATCAGGGAACAATCTCCAAAGGAATGCAAAAGACTTAAATAGATTCAACTAAAAATTGCTCCTATATGGAAAAAAGAATAACTTACTGAGCTGAAGGCATATTCAGGACCCCTTGGTGGGATTTGCCGATATAATTCAAATAACATTACTCTAAAATTAATTTATACTTTTAATGTTAATCAAATTACCGAATGGATCCTTTATAGAACTTGATAAAATAGTTATGAAATTCATTGGGAAGAACAGAAAATCTAGAATAACAAGGGAAATTAAGAAAAGAAGGGAGCCTGACAGAGAAATGGCATCTCCAGATTTCAAGCTATATTGCAAAGAAGCAGTCATCAAAACCATCTGCCACTGGTTAAAGAACAAAGAGATCGATGGAACAGATTAGACAAGAGAGACTCAACAGAACCCCAAAACCCAGTGTTTGATAATGTTAGGATAAACATAAATTATTTAGGGAAAAACTCCATATTTGATTTTTTAAAATGTGATAACTGGAAGGCACTCTGGCAGAAACTGGGCTTAGACCAACACCTTAAACCAGACTCCACAATATGTTCTATATGATTATGGTATTTTAATACATTATTTTAATATTAAAGCTCATACAAGAAAAGAAATGAAGAGACACCGAGCACAAACCTCTCACAGATATGGGTAGGAACTGTATTCTTAACTAAAAAAGATACAGAGGCAATTACAAATAAAATAGGTAAATGCTTATTTAAAACTGCAACACTTCTGAACAGACAACATTAATGCATCTAGCATTAGAAGGGAAGTGGTTGAAAAGGGAAAAAAAAATCTTTGGGTTAAATTTCTCTAACAAGGGTTTAATATCCAAGATACTTGTCTAAATGCATCCATGCATGTCTATACACATATGCATGTGTGTATAAACATATGTGTGTACACATAGATAGCTGGTATTTGCCCTTTGTATTTGAAGATCACAATGGTACTATGGTGTTGGTGTTAACATTCGTTTTGTTCAACTGTGGCTGATCAGACCAATATGAGCTGAGAAGTCTCTACCACAGGTAGGTCACAAGTAGTCGGTTTGAACTTTTGGGATTCAAATGTTTCTAGATTTGACATCTCACATTTCTTTTGAGCTACTTTGATTCTGCTTTGCTCATCGAGCACAGCACCTTCTTAGATGTGGGCACATCATGCTGGGAGGTCCAGGACCAGAGTTTCCCAAGTCTCACAATCAATACTAAAGGTTGTCAGAGAGACCTTGAGAGTATCCTTACACTGCTTCTTCTGAATTATGTGTGAGTACTTGACTTGTGTGAGTTCTCTGTAAAACAGTCTTTTAGGTAAATGTACATTTGGCACTCAGACAATGTGGGCAGCCCATCAGTTACTCTGTCTGCAAAGTTTGAATGCTTGGCAATTCAGCTCCAGAGAGCACCTCAGTGTCTAGTACCTTATCTTACAGGCGATCTTCAGAATCTACCTAAGACAATTAAAATGGAAGAGGTTCTGTTTTCTGGCATGGCACTGATAGACTGGGTTTCACAGGCATACAGCACTGAGGTCAGTACAATGGCTCTGGAGACCTTCAGTGTAGTAGGCAGCCTACTATCTCTTCTCTCCCACACTTTCTTTCAGAGCCTTCCAAATTCTGAGCTAGCTCTGCAATGTGTGTGTCAACCTTATCATCTATGTGCACAGCCCTGGAAAGGATACTTCCAAGGTAAGTGACCTTATCCATAGCATCCAAATTTTCTCCATTTGCTGTAACTAATGGCTCCACATATGGATGGTGTGGTGCTGGCTGGTGGAGCACCTGTGTTTTCTTGGTATTAATTATTAGGTCAAAATTAGCATGCATATACATAGAAATGCACACATGTTAAATCTATACATATATATATGTGGAGAGAGAGAACAGAATATACATTTGCAGCTATTTAAGTTGTTCTTTTTAAAGAAACAATTCTTAATTAAATCTATAAAATTCTTTTTGTGTTTTGGAGGGTGATTCCCAGATGTTTTATGTATTTTGTAGTTAGTTGGAGCAGGATTTAGTCATATATATGGAAAATGCAAATCAAATATCACTGGGATTTTATTTCCCACCTTACAAATTGGCAAAATTGACAAAAAAAGACAATGATCAATGTTGGAGGAGATGTAGAAAGACAGGCACACTAATTCATTGTTGATGGAACTGTGAAGTGGTACAACCATTTTGCAAAGTAATTTCAAAATATGTAAATGAAGTAACTAAAATGTCTATATCCTATGAACTAGGACACCATTCCAGGGCTTATACCCCAAAGAAACCATCAATAAGAAGAAAAGTCCCCATGTTCTCCAAAATATTTATAGCAGCATTTTTTGGAACGGTTAAGAACTGGAAGCAGAGACAGGGCCCATAAATTGGGGAATGACTAAACAAATTGTGATAGATGAATGGAATGGAATATTACCGTGATATAAGAAATGTGTGTGATGTATACAGAGAAACATGGAAAGATCTTTATGAATTTCATAAAAAGCAAAGTAAGCAAGGCCAAGAAAACAATATACAAAGGGACTACAACAATTTTTTAAAATAAGATTTTATTTTTCCCAGCTACATGAAAAAAAAAAATTAACAATCATTGTTTTCTTTTTCAGTTCTGAGTTAAAATTCTAACCATCCTTCCTTCCTTCTCCCCCTCCCTGAGATGGTAGGAAATCTAATATAGGTTATACATGTGCAATCATGTGAACATTTCCATATAAGTCATTCTGTTCTAGAAGAGAAAGAAAGATAGTAACTACAGTCTGTATTCAGACAGCATCCATTCTTTCTCTGGAGGTGGATCACATTTTCCATTGGGAGCCCTTTGGGATTGTCTTGGTTCATTATATTGCTGAGCATAGTTTAGTCATTCACATCCTTCACCATAAAATATGGATATCAATGTATAAAATGTTCTCCTCATGCTGCTCACTTTACTTTGCATCAGTTCAAGTAAGTCTTTCAAGGTTTTTCTGAAATCATCCTGCTTGTCATTTCTTATAGGAAAATAATATTTCATTATAATCATATACCACAACTTGTCCAGTCATTATCCCTTCCAGTTCCAATCCTTTGCCACCACAATTTTTTTTTTAAGCAATTGGGGTTAAGTAACTTTCTCAAGGTTACACGGCCAGTTATTTCTGGGTGTGGTGCTAAGTATTTGAGCTCGGATTTGATCCCCAGGTCATCCCAACACTGGGGCCAGTGCTCTTACTTGCTGAGCCACCTGGCTGCCCCTAAGCAATTGCGGTTAAGTAACTTGCTCAAGGTTACACGGCCAGGTGTTTCTGGGTGGGTACTAAGTGTCTGAGCCCGGATTTGATCCCCAGGTCATCCCAATGCTGAGGCCGGTGCTCTTACTTGCTATGTTACCTGGCTGCCCCCACAAATTATTTTTATCTCTTTGATATACTGACCTAGTAGTGGTACTGCTGAATCAAAGGGTATAGTTCCAAAATGTTCTCCAGAATGACTGGCTCAATTTACAACTTCACCAACAGTGCATTAGTGTCCCAGTTTTCCCATACCCCCCTCAATATTTATCATTTTCCTTTTTTTTTATATTAGTCAGTCTGACAGGTATGAGGTGGTATCTTAATGTCATCGTTTGTATTTATCTAACCAATAATGTTCATTCATTAATTAATTAAAATATCAATTCTTCATGGGTAGACTGAGCCAATATAATACAATGATAATTATCCCTAAATCAATCGACTTCATCAATGCCATACTATCAAAAAATTATTTAGTAAAGCTAGAAAAATTATAATAAAATTTGTCTGGAAGAAAAAATGTCAAGAATATCAAGGGGAATCAATAAAAAAAATGTGGAAAATGACCTAGCTATACCAGATCTCAAACTTATTATAAAGTGTTAATTATCAAAGCAAGTTGGTACTGGCTAAGAAATAAAGTGATAGATCAATGGAATAGATTAGGTACACAATGCATTGTAGTAAATGACCATAGTAATCAAGTGTTTTATAACTTCAAAGACCCAAGTTTTGGGGAGAAAAACTCATTATTTGACAAAAATGCTGAGAAAACTGAGAAAATCTGTCAGAAACCAAGTATAGACGAACATCTCAAACCATATACTAAGATAAGGTCAAAATAGGTACATGATGTACACAGAAAATGTGATGCCATGAACCAGAAATCAACATTACCTCTGTTGTATTGTATTTTTGTTTTGTCAAATATTATCTGACTTACTATTTAGTCCCATCCTTTCCTCCCTCCTCCATTCTCACTGGTGTGAAGCTATTTTCTTTCAGGTTCAACTAGATTTCTTTGGGCCAGAAACTTTTAATGATTTTCATAGTTTCTATAAAACTATTAATAACTTTCTCAATAATTTATGATTGCTTATATGACTTATCAAAATATCTTTAAGGATTACATAATTTCAGCACATCATTCAAAACTTCCTTCATTTATATATTCAGAATGACCAACTATGGCAGCCCCAAACAGATGCTCACCTTTATTATCACTGGGGCGATATCACAGAAAAACCGACTGGTAAATGCTTTGAATCTTTCAGGAAGCGTCCAATTCTCAATTACTTCTTCGTCAGAAATCACATAATGGTCCAGGAATTTGAGTGACCATATACTATTGACCACCACATGTCTATAACCTTTTTTTAGGCTCACTGGGCAGTCATACAGAGTGAGGGCCATCAGGTTTAGGCAGGCAGACAATGAGCACAAATTCTTCAGCTTTACAAATGAATTATCATGAAGATACAGAAGTTTTAATTCCTTCATTTCACCCCAAAACATCTTATCCGGTACAATTCTTATCTGAAATAACATTGAAATACAAAACTCAAAGTTAATTTAATAATATCTATCCTTTAAAATGAGTAAGAGCAGCAATGCATTGGCTTAGAAAGCACTAATACTTGACAGGCCTATGTACATAGTACAATAAAAGCATGGTTAATGAGATTTTAGATAAACTGGATAATTTTATTTTTGAGGGTCTACTCAAGACCACTTAAGGAAACCCAAAGACTAAAAAAAAATACTTTAGGAAATTTTCAGAAAGAATTTGTATAAATTATAATGACTAAGCACACAAAGTTTGATCATTTTTGCCTATTAAAATAGACTTGAAATAGAATATTTAGTGCCAACTAAATATTGAGAAAATGAAGAAAAAAATCAAAAGATTTATCTAACCTTTTTTTTAACAGAGAATCTGAAAACACAGAAGTTACATACACACACACACATGGGCTTAGATATGGAAACAGATGCACTATTTAATGTATTGCAAAATGTTACTTCACTTCTTCATTGGAAATTCCCTTTCCAGTGTGTGTTTTGAGTGACCATGGATAATCAAGAAATATTTTATTAAGAAGCTACTCTACACTAAGCACTGTGTTAGGTGCTAGGACTACAGAGATAGGAAGGAAGCAGTCCCTGCCCGCCAGGACCTTACCATCATCCTGTGGACAATCAGCTAAGGACACAGTCTCAGAATGTCTGCACAGCCCTGGGAAGCACTGACTGAGCCTGATGTCAAACTGAATAGGGAGAGTGTGTTGATAGACTTTCTTTTATCAAGGGCTAAAATTTACAGGTGATACATCTGTGAAATCCTAACTTTTTAAAGGCTAATCTATTATTATTATTATTATTTTGCTTTTTGGAGGGCAATTGGGGTTAAGTGACTTGCCCAACATCACACAGCTAGTTTAAAAATCTATTTTTTAAATAAATGGTTAAGTTGTTTTGTTGTTTCTTTTTAGACTGATTTTCAATTTTTCCTGGAAGACCATCACATTGGCTTCTCTGGATGCCTCAGCAAAATAACAAGAACATGAAGAGAGTCTGTGGTCCTTTTGTAAAAAGAGAATCTTGGAAAACTGAGCTTCATGCCAAGTGTCAAGTTAATTAGGTGGAGGCTAATTATCCCAAATGGATGTATGTGCAGCAGTCATTTCTTATATTAAGATTCAGTTACACAGAGAAAGTTATATCAATGGCAGGTTTGGGGGACAATGTGAAAAAATTCAGAAGGTAACAAATGATGTGATGCCTTTAAAACACAAAGGTATCATGATGTACCATGTAGCCTCAGAGCAAAAATGTCACAGGATTACTAGTGATCCAGGAGCTCTGGGGACCTGGGCTACAGGGCAGATCAGCATCACCCAGAGGAAAAAGATCAGGGTCCTGGACTGAGAAGTGGAAGGGACCTCAGCGGCCACACAGGCCAAGAGCCTCATCTGAGAGATGAGGGAAGAAGGCCAAGTGAGACACCTACCACGCTGGTAAAGAGAGGTGGAATCAAAACCAGAGGCTCGAATTCCCAAGCCAGTGTCTAATCTACAAGAGCATGATGGGGCCCATGGGAGGGAAGCTTCCAGGGCATGAGGGCCTGGCTTCACAAACTGACTCACCCCTGGTGACTCTGTGTGTGTGTGTGTGTGTGTGTGTGTGTGTGTGTGTGTGTGTGTGTGTGTGTGTGTGTGTGTGTGTCTGTGTGACCTGGGAGAGTCCCTGAAACTCTCAGTGTACTAGGAATATGAGTTGTAGAAAAAAGAGTCAACCAGACTTGGCAGAACAAAATTTTCTCACCTAGAATTTCCACATATGAATGAAATCACAGGCCCAGTCCCTATTCCTATGAAACAATAAAACAAGACATTCCAGGACAGGTAAGAGGAGAGAAGAGAAGGAAATGGAGGAGAAAAGGGAGGGGAGGGAGAGGCAAGAGGCTTTAAACTAAACATACTTTTCAACCTACTTTTAAGTAGGACTTTAAGGATTCAAACTTAAGTTACTATTAGTTATTAAAATGGTAATAGCCTAGAGTAACTTACATTTCAAAATAAAATAGTTAATGTAAGGGATATTGAGACATTAAGCATACTCACACACAAATTCTATTGAGATAATGTGTGTTTGCAAATATCAGTCTGAATTCCCCATTACCTGGTTTGAATGGAGATCCAATTTAATTAATTTTGTACAGATCTGAAGTGGCCACATGTCTATAATAAAATTCTTGGACAAGATGCATATCCTAAGTGAGCTGGAGCACTGGGAGGTTTTCAGGGCACATAAATGCAATCCATGGAGATTTAAAAAAACAGAATCTTTCTCATCAATTAATTGGCTTTCCCTGCTTTTTTCCGATTCTTGGGAGCTACTTGTTCTTTTTTTCTGAGTCTCTTCCATGGAACATCTGGGGGTAGAGGAGACAAGGACAATTTCTTAAAGTTTATTTTCCCCCCAACTTTCAAATGGAAATATATTTACAAAATTTAACATTTTAGTTCTAAATAAATATGACATAACATTGGTTTTGCATAAATAATAATATACAGCTAAAAGGGAAAGAATTAGGCTATAATTAAGTGGACAGAAGGTATTTTATTATATAAAAGTAGCAGCATAAAAACATGTACTGAAATTGCCTAGCACATTCTCTCCCAAAGAAACTTAAATTACCCAAATTCTAATATAATTACATCAAAAAAAATCCTGTCTTACCAATTAAATAAAACCAACTCGAGGACAGGAAAGGGAAACTCCATTTAATTAGAAGACAAATTTAAGAATATTGGCTTGAAATGAAACTTCTGGCAAATTTTATGTCATATGTAGACAAGAAAAATATAGGGGGAGGGGAGGACTCCCCAATATCTTGAGAGTGGCAGTGGTTCAGCTGATACCTCCTAGATGTATCCAACTTTTTTCAAGAGATATATTAATTTATTTTTAATATTCTTTTTAAAAAATGTTGAGTTCCAAATTATCTCCCTCTCTCCCATTCCTCCCTCAGCCACTGAGAAGGCAAGCAAACTATATCAGTGGTACATGTGAAATCAATCATGAAAAACATTCCACCTTAGCTGAGAGAGAGAGAGAGAGAGAGAGAGAGAGAGAGAGAGAGAGAGAGAA
>NW_027185852.1:623155-625265 GCF_028583685.1 Petaurus breviceps papuanus | reverse complement strand
AGATCATTATACTTCAGTTTGCACTGACTTCATCAGCTTTCTCTCTGGAGGTGGACAGAGTTGTTCATCACGAGTCCTTTGGAATTCTCTCGGATCACTGTATTGATCAGAGTAGCCAAGTCTTTCACAGTTGATCATCATTACAACATGGTTGTTGCTGTGCACAATGGTCTCCCAGCTCTTGCCCTTCACTTTGCTTCAGTTCATATAGGTCTTGTCATGTTTGTCCTAAACTACCCCTCCCAAACTTTGTCAATTCTTACAGTCCCATAGTACTCCATCATAATCATATGCTACAATTTGCTTAGTGAATATCACTTCACTTTCTAATTCTTTGCAACCACAAAAAAGGCTGCTTTGAATATTTTTGTACATACAGGTTCTTTTCATTTTTCTTTGATATCTTTGGGATATAGCCCTAGTAGTGGTATTGAGGGGTCAAAGGCTACACAGCTTTATAGCCATTTAGGCATAGTTCCAAATTGTTCTCCAGAATTGTTGCACAAGTTCACAGCTCCACCAACAATGCATTAGTGAACATATTTTCCCTTATCCCCTCCAGCACTTGTCATTTCTGAGAAGTGAGAGGTTGTATTGGTAATGGAAATTTGAAGATCTTCATGTTCACTAACAGGTCTAATGTATTCACATGGAGCCTCTGGTGGGAGGAGCATGCTGAAGGGTGGAGCAGAGTCCACAGGAAGCTAGGAGTGAGAGCAGCTAGAGGATGGGAGAGAGAGGATACAGGCAAACAGACAGCTAGACTTACGAGTGTCTGTGGGAAGGCTAAAGGATGGTGTGGCTCCCTGCAGTGCTGTGGTGTATTAACTTCTTTGAAGCTATGATGGATTTGGCTTTCTAGTTTGGGGATTTGGCTTTCTGGTGTATGAATAAATGTTTTGCTTCTATCTTCTATATGGAGAGTGTTATATTTTGTGATTCAGAACTGTGCCAGCATTTTCATGGTCACCGTCAATGCTGTGAATATTGCATTGACACTACAGAGGTATGCCTCAGGATTGCTTTAATTTTCCTTTCTCTAATCAATAGTGATTAAGACATATATATATATATATGTATATGTATGACTATAGATAGCTTTGATTTTTTTCTGAAAACTGCCTATTCATGTTCTTTGACCATTTATCAAACAGAGAATGGCACTCACTTTTATAAATTTGACTCAGTTCCTTATAAATTTGAGAAATGAAGCCTTTATCAGAGAAGCTTGACTTAAAAATTGATTTAAACTCACGCCCTCTATGAAAACTCCTTCTAACTGCCCTAACAATAACATCCTTAGTACTTATATTTATCATCTCTCCATATAAGTAGGAAAGAAAAGGAAAAAGCATGAACATTGAGAAAGAGATGACACAATTATTCCAATTTGTTGACAATTTGATGGTTTAACTAGAAAACCCCAGTCAGTACAGAAAGTAATTGAGACAATATCTTCAGTAAAGTAGGATACAAAATACTTTTTAAAAAATCAGCAGCATTTCTATATAGTTATAACAACATGTAGGAGGAAGTAATAGGAGGGGAGATCTCAGTTAAATATCTTCAAAATGTATAAAATATTTGGGAGTCAACCGAAATTCTCATATATACGAATATAACTGTGAAACAAATTGGAACGATTGTGTCTTCTCTTTGTCAATGTTCATGCCTTTATCTTTTTATTTTTCTTTTGCCTTGTGGTATCTCTAGCATTTGTAGAATTATGTTGAATAATAGAGGGAGAATACTTTTGTATTTGTTGAGAAGGCTTTGATAAGTGTTTTTTTTTCCACTGCAAATATATGAATAAATATATACTTTATGTCTACATTTTGTAGGGATATTTTTTTAGCATTAGTTACCATTGTACTTTGTCATAGGCTTTTTCTACATCAATAAAATTCGTTTTGGTGTGTTTTTAATATGATGAATTGCCTATTATGTAAGTTATCTCTGTGTCTCATCTTCAAGGTTGGTTGCTTTGGTTTATATAACATTCATCTGTTTTGTTTTTGTTTTGCTTTTTGGAGGGGGGAAGGTAGGGCAACTGGAGTTAAGTGACTTGCCCAAGGTCACACGGCTAGTTTTTGTGTTAAGTGTCTGAGGC